>NW_007726515.1:556043-566541 GCF_000696425.1 Galeopterus variegatus
AGGGGGGTTTTGGTGATGGGCCACAATAATCAACCTCATTGTATATCGACAAAATAAAATTAAAAAAAAAAAAGATATGTGGTTCTCTAGATCTCAGGCTGCTGATTCATATATTGATATTTTCTCCTCATGTTCTTAGAGTTTGAAATGTTCTCCTTTTGAAATTAAAATTACAGACAAGATTTACAATAAAAGTTTTAAAGAAGATGAGTATACTATAATAAAAACAACTTATTTCATAGTATTGGTTTCAATTCTATTACCCCAATAGGCCTTTTATATTCTTTCTCTGACCCTCAGTAAGTCTTTTTAAAGATTTTTTTCTGCTGAACAGATTGTGTTTATTAAGAATTATTATTTTTATATATCAAACATAATGCAACTGCTAGTCAACTACCAATAAATGAGAAGTAAACAACTAGAAACAAAGAAAATGTTTTTTAAAAATTAACCTCAATAACCTGTTTGAGGATGTGTGATTCCCATTAAGTGATTTGCAATACTGAAAGTAACTTGGTCACTTATCCCTGTTACCTCCTTTTTAGTCTCCATTGGGCTCTGAAGACCTCAGATGAGGAGCCACTAGCCTTTGCATTGATTGTAATTTTGGTGACTCCTTTTAGATGATGATGACACTAGATGAAGTCAGTCCTTTTGCAAATAAAACTGCCTTTACAGATCATACGATAATTCACCTTGGAGAGATAGACTAAACTTTAATTTGTTAGGTTTTTTTTTTTTTTTTTAAATCACGGACCAGAAGTTTGTGTTGTTAACAACTTTGGAAGGTTCTGTGAGTCTCCTGTAAAAACAAAACAAACAAAAAAACTAATAACATTAGGATAGAAGAGAATAATTTATGCCCTTTATAATGACAACATATCACGATAAATGATACATGAAATTTAAATTAGTTTTACTAGTGTGGTTTGGGAAAACTGATACAGGGAACAAAACTGTCAGGTTATGCAATAGCTATGCTAATTGTATGGCTAGGCAAATCAAGACTAAAGCCAAAACATTTCATTATTTTAGTTAGCCATTGGCAGATGACACAAGCTCAGTCCTCAGCAGTAGCAGCAGAAGCAGCAGTAGCGGTGACCTCTTAGGGCATCCCGGGATCTTTCCCAATTACTTAGCGTGAACCTGCGCATGAGGGGTCTGGTGACCCAGTCTGTACAATGGGTTTGAAGGGTCTGAGCCCTAGCCCTGACGATACAAATGGAAACTTAGTATAACTAAAATAATGAAATGTTTTGGCTTTAGTCATGATTTGCCTAGCCATACAATTAGCATAGCTATTGCCTCAGCCCTGACAAGTGGTGTAGTCGTGGCAGGATTCCAGCTATTGGCAACAGCTTGCAGCAACAGCCTCCACCAGGAGTAGCGGCCTCCCTGTGGGATCCCAAGGGTGGGGGGACTATGGATCAGAGCCACTCGTCCTTTATACTTAAGTCTAGAAACCAGGACACCTGGGTGTTCACGCACATCTACATCAGACAATAGCCAAGGAACACCTGGGCACACGTGCATATTTATGTCAAATGCTTGGCAAGATTCTGAACATCTGAGGGGCCCTGACCATTTTCCTATATTTTCCCTACAAAAATTAAAAAATTAGTCTGTCCACCTCTCTTGATTATTCTTCACTTAATGCCCATTTTTTCCCCTTAGAGGTGTTACTAGAGATAACAATTATAGAAGTTTAGAAACTTTAAAATACCTATATATTAGGTAAGCTTGTTAGTGTCCAAACACATTTTCAAATATCAACCCACTTTATAACATGGTATACAAACTTAATTAACCACAAAAATTTCATGAATAAGTAAAACTACTCTAAGTATGTAAGGCTATTCTATTTATTTATTTATTTTTGTCTTCTTCGTGACCGGTAAGGGGATCGCAACCCTTGGTGTGGGGTCACCCACACCGCGCTCAGCCAGTGAGCGCACCAGCCATTCCTATATAGGATCTGAACCCACGGCGGGAGCGTCGCTGCGCTCACAGCGCCGCACTCTCCCTAGTGCGCCACAGGCTTGGCCTAATAAGGCTATTCTAGATAAGTAACTCAACAGAATATAAACTCAGGTATTAGGCTAATATCTAGAATTATGTAACATAGAGCAGTGTTCTGGATTTTGTTTTCATTTTTTGTTTTTACTCTTTGCCAGTAAGAATACATTTTACACTATCATCTAATTGCTTATATCATGTGTGAATGTGTGTGTATATTAGTTTAACTCATGAAATTGCAGATATTCAACTTCCATGATCTATAAAAATAGCAATATAAAATTATTTGATATTTTGACCTATGAAAATGAAAATTTCATATACATACATGTATATGAAATGAAAATTTCATATACATACATGTATATGAAATGAAAATTTCATATACATACATGTATATGAAATGAAAATTTCATATACATACATGTATATGAAATGAAAATTTCATATACATACATGTATATGAAATGAAAATTTCATATACATACATGTATATGAAATGAAAATTTCATATACATACATGTATATGAAATGAAAATTTCATAAAACATTACCTTCTGTTCCTAGATGAAATGACTGATATATATATATATATTTTTTCCTTTTTTGTCTTTTTTTCGTGTCCGGCAATGGATCTCAACCCTCAGTGTCGCGCCCGTACCGGACTGGGACCGGCAACGGGATCGCAACCCTCGGTGTTGCGCCCGCACCTCGCTCAGCCAGTGAGCGGGAACCGGTCTGTATGTGGGATCTGAACCCTTGGCGGGAGCGCTGCTGCGCTCCCAAGCGGCGCACTGTAGCAGTGAGCCACCGGGCCGGCCCATGACTGATATTTTTTATTTTACTCTAGTTTATTAATTTTCTTCTAATTGTATCCCATCATATTTATTTCATGATCTACACTTGTGAAACAGCTCTACAGTTTGAAAAACACTCCCAGGGATACTTAAATTTAGCAATTGCTAAAATTTAAAACTTGACTGCAAGAAGCTGGCCAGGTTAGTTCAGCTGGTTAATGTGTAGCCTTGTAACTACACTTGTAAGATCATGGGTTTGGATCCCTGTACCAGCCAGCTGCCCCACCCCACAAAAGTTAAACTCAGCTGTTGGTTTGTTTAAATTCATTTTTAAACTATTGACTGGAAGGTTTTTACTCATTTGATTGTTGGAACAGCAATAAATATAGCTATTTTTTGGTCATGAGACAAATTCTAATAAAAGGCCATTATTTTAATTTATAGATAAAGTTCATCCCCCCCAACTTAAGATAATTATAGATAGGAACATAAATTTGCATTAAATTTGTCATATTAAAAACCCATATCAGCTATGACAATAACATGCAGATTTCCTTCAAATTCTGTTTATATATTCTTTTAGCAAACCTATGTTAGTAACATTTTTAAAAATTAAATTTACAAGCCAAAGACTTTATGAAGTTCTTACATTAAGAGATGGGTATTTTAGTAAGAAACAGAATGGTTTACATTTCTCATTTGATTTATTTAGATTTTAGTTGAGATGGATTTGAGTGAGCTTAATTCTGATGGGTTGCTTTACCCTGATTACAGGGAAGATAACTTATAAGAAAAGCATACTTTTATTTTAAATTTTTCAAAAATTTACTTTAAACTTTAAAGCCAATTTAGAATTTACTTTTAAAAAATTCTATTCTGTTTGCTGGCATCACAAACATTTTTCTCAGGATTATATATGAGAAAACAAAATACCATTAAAAATATCTGACTGAATTCTATTTTCATATTTGTTAATTTTGTGGTCACCATTAGTGACCATAAATATAAAGCAGGAAAAAATATTTCCCAAGTTGTTATATTCAATGATTTTTGTTTGTAAGCATTTGGTGTAATTTAGGAGAATGTACATAGTATTTATGTGTAGCCTGCTGGAATTTGTAGACCTTTAGGTAAGTGTTCTCTTTATTACAGCTATTTCAGGTCCAAGTGTGCTTCTGGTATATAAATAAATGGGCCACATACATATACCTCTAAGGTAACAGTGGAAAAAATTGTCTAATAACTGTTATACGAAAATTAGAAATTCTTAGAAAATGAATTTTCATTAAGTGGTATGTGTGTATATATATTTTTTCTAAAGTCATGAAAATATATTCTCAGAAAAACTAAAAGCTGCTTTTTTAAAGAAAAAAATCACAGTACTTGTTGACTAAATGTATTTGGAAGATAGGTAAATCACTATATATAGTGAGCACTTAAGTTGTATGTGGTTGTATTAGTCCATTTTTGTGTTGCTATAACAGAAATACCTGAGACTGGGTAATTAATAAAGAACAGAAGTATATTTGGCTTACAGGTCTGGGACAGCTGCATCTGGTGAGGGCCTCAGTCTGCTCCTACTCATGGCAGAAAGCGGCAGGCAGCCGGCAGGTTCAAGCAGATCACATAGTGAGAGGAAGCAAGAGAGCGAGAGGGGAGGTGCCAGGGTCTTTTAAGCAACCAGCTCTCGCCTGAACTAATAGAGTTAGAACTCACTTACTACTACTCCCACCCCTCATGGAGCATTAATCCATTCATGAGGGATCCGCCCCCTTGACTCAATCAGTTTCCAACACGGCCACATTGGAGATCAGATTTCCGCATGAGTTTTGGGGGGACAAAATATCCAAACTCTATCACTGGTTATTATAAAGAAATATGCTTCTTGTTTCCCATTCACCTATAATAGCATCTGGATCAATAGTAAACATTAGCTATTACTAGTCGCAGCATCTCTTTGTTTGAAAGTGGACTTGGAATCCTAGTTTCAGTCCTCAGTTGCCAAAATTTATTCATTTAATATTAAACATTTAAGAGCAAACTATATGCCAAGCATTAGATTCATGACAATTTGAGGGTTTCCAGTTCCTGGCCGAGATAGGAAAGTGGCAGGAGCTGCAAGCTCCCTCTCTCATAATCAGTTCTATAGAAACTATAGAGCTAAATGGAAGCAGGAGAAACCCTGTAGAGATTTAAAGCTGTTTTGAACCAATTTGGCCGTTAGGGTTGATGGGTGGCAGGCTGGTGAGAGAATTAGTCAGAGGAAAGCTTTATAAATCTGCTCTTGACTTTCTCCAGCATTACCTTCTAACAGACGTCGCCTGTAGCTTCCCTGCCAAATTTGGAGGCAACGGCCTAGGTTGCAGGTGCTGATAACTGCAGATTATTATCAGGGCAATGCAAAAGCAAATGTAGACTGAGTGGTAGTCCTTGAATATTCACTCATTCACAGCTCCAGGGACACTGAGCACCTCCCATCTCACTCATATTAAACATAAGAACCAAATATCTTTAAGCATGAAAAATTAGCCAAGAGAGATTAAGATTTGCCCATGATCATAGTCAACTGCTGTTCTGTAAGAGCACAATTACTTGAACCAGGTCTCTTAATCTAAAACTAATACTCTTAATTGGTATTCTAAACAGCTTCTTTCAATTTTAATTGCTGTAGAAAGTATGGGAAATAATACATGTTTGTGCTGATCCTATAACATTACTTTATTGCTGATTTTTTCCTTTTTAAAAAAAAATACATAAACTCACCATTTCAATTTGCTTACTTGACTTTTCAAAGGAAAGTAGAAGGCAAAATGCTCATTCAAAAATTTCATTCAGATATTAAGGTTATCTCTATCCCATGTAAATTAACATTTTCTGCATTATGCTTGGCAGTTATAAACTTCAGCTCTACCTCTGCTAAAATTATAGCAAAATTCAATTATATTATCTCCAATTACTGAGGTTATATCATCATAATTAGTTTTGGGGCCAAATTCTTAATTTAAAAACACTTACTGGGTAAGTTCAATGTTCTAAAATTAATGACCAAATGTGGCAAAATACTTTTGGATAACATTTACTAGAAGAATTTTCCCAATAAAACTGAAGAATAAAATGAAAAATATTTAGCCATATTTCAGAACCTAGCATTTGTATTAATTTAAAGTTTAAAATGGAACAGTTGGAGAAAATTATCTCATTACCAGCTAATGACTCTCAGGTGCTGACAATCTTTTACTATTTTCCCTAACAAATGGAAAGTAGATTGACCACAGATTTCATATTGTTGGTCTATAACAGAATTACTCAAAAATTTCTACACTATGTGAGAGGTTTATTTTTCCTTAAAGAAATTATACTTCTTTTGGTCATTGCTATATCTTGACCTTAAAATTATTGCAATGATTGTCTTCGAAAGCTTTAGGTTATTCTTTTTATTGAAAATATTTGTTTTACTCTACTATTTTGGTTTCTGTATAACGGAAAATATTTGCTCAACTCCGAGTCATCAGAGGCTTATATGTCAACTGATTACTATCACTGTTTTCAGTTTGGTATACAGTTCTTGAATGATAAAAATATGTGACCTTTTGAATGTGCCTGCTCTCTAAATCCCATGCAGCTTTTCCATATTTATGTTATTGTGGAACTTGTGGTAGGTTAGTTTACTGTTCACCTTTGTTCTTGCTTTTTTGGGGGTGGCTGGTGGGTTTGGGGATCCGAACCTGTGACCTTGGTGTTTGTTCTTGCTTCTTTTTTTATTTACATAACTTGTTGTTATGTTTTATTTACATAACCTTGGAGATGCAGAGTAATTTGAACTCCATGCCAGAAGGCTTCTTCCAAGTATACAGGGGTGAGATAATGCACATAAAATATTGAGCACTAAGCCAGACACACAGTAGGCACTCAGTGAGCTCAATAAGCACCTACTTATTTATTAATAACTTTATTCTTCCCACTCTATTGCTTCAACCCCTTTTCCTCTTTCCATTTTCTAGTTCTCTATTTCCAATTTTTCCTAACAAAATTTATTTGGATTTCAGGTCACTAAGAGTTATTTTCTCCCCCATTTGCCATCTTCAGTTGTTCACTGTTGCCATGCAACTATAAAACATGATATCTTTAGTCTTAGGGAAAACTGCATATGGTTTAACAAATCCTGTGTTTATGTTTTCCCAAGTATTTGCTTACTGGATACATTCATAATGGGGTGGGGGTAAGGACAAAGTGGGTGGGTGAGTGATCACTGTGTTTCTTCAGAACTGCCAATGCTGCATGTTATATAATTAGAGGCTATAGTTGCTGGGAAAAGCAAGTTAGTAAATTCATCTTATTCATTTGATTGCTACATGATTTCTTATAAACAAGATAATACTGCTTTAGTTATATTAATTTAATCCTGGAGGGTTTTTCTGGCAGCAGGCCAGTAGGGGGATCTAAACCCTTGACTTTGGTGTTAAAACACTGTGCTCTAACCAACTGAACTAACTGGCCAGGACTCACTTATATTTCATTTTATAGTTGATACTAAAAGGTTGTTAGAAACACCAAGTACTACTGAGGGAAATACTGTGTAGATTACCTAGGTTGAACTCTAAGCCTAGATGTAAAGTGAAGACCTTCTACTTTTAATTGTATTTAATTCATTTATCTTAGGTAGTAACAAAAGTTACTTTATCTGGTCATATTTACTGATATTTATTACATACATAAGACTATGTGAGAATCTGGACAGGATATCAAAGAATACGAAACATGGTTTCTACCATCAAGGAGCTGTCTAGTTTTCATAACTTAACATATGTGAAAAAAGTCAGCATACATACAAATACAAAACTTTATTGTAAAGAACTGTTTTCAGTATAATAGATGTGCAGTAGGAGTTCAGGAAAATAAGGGATTAGGTGGGCTGGTGTGCCAGTTAGCTTCCATTTACCTCTCTAGATCCAACCTCCACTTTTCTCATCTCTTCTGGAAGCATCTGCAGCCTGGGCCATATTGACAGAAGCTCCCTTCCCCGCTGGCCTCTGGTTTAGTTCAATGTTGAGTCTAGGTAGGTAACCTAAGGGCGGGAGGAGAATGAGGTTGGGGTAGGCACCTTAGTGGGACCTGGGGCAAGAGTACAAAGTAGGCCTAGATATCATATGCCTAACTGTTTAAAACTAACTGCTTAACATATGTCAAAAAAGATATGTCCTATGCTCCTACTTTGGACAATATATCTTTATAACAATCTGAAAGCCATCTTCAAATTTAGCGTTCCCCATTTTGTCACAGTTTCCCACTGGAATATAGGGACATGGGGAGAAACAGGTCTCTGGCTGCAGCCTATCCCATTTTTTCCTACTCATCTCTGTCCTGTGATTTTTCCCTGCCCTTTACCCTGGTAAAGAGCTGCTTCTTAACCATCCCTCAGGCATAGGGATGGTTGCCTGGACCCTGGGAAAGCCTATGCAAGTTCTGGAAGTAGGCTGGGGGCCACTTGGGCAGGGAAATCCAGGATCCTTGGTATTCAGAACATGGTTCTAGAAAGAGGGCATGAATTCTGAGTGGCCATACCCCCTTGCCCCTGTGGACTCCCCACCCTGTATGGTGGTGTGCGGTTGAAGGAGGGCCACTGCAGGAGTCCCTATTTCTTGGGATTAAGGGTAATATTGGGTCAGGCCATTATTGATTTCCCCAGGTGCTTTCCTTCTAGATCACCTCTGGTTGCATGTTTCCTTCAAGCAAATGTCAGAGCTCTTTGTAACGTGATTCTCTCTGCAGAACTTTCTAATTCCTTACATCTTTGGACTTTGGGATAGAAAGAGCTCTGGGTTACTATACTATATGTTGTGGTTATACCCTGACCACTACCTGCTCAGTCTCTTTATTAAACCATCACCAAACACCTTAATTTGAGTGTACCATCTGTTTCCTGCTATGATCATGCCCAATACAGCTGGTTCCTTAAGATTTTATGGTAAAGGTGAACCTGACAGAGGCCTTGAGGGAAACTTTCACTTTCTAGGTGAGGAAACATAGGATTTAGAAATTAAAGGAACCTGAAATGTTATAGAATCCAACCTTTCCACCCTATGCCAATACTTTTGGCCTCTCCATTTGGTATTTTATTTGACATAGCTTACAGGCATTCTTTTTTTTTTTTTTGATTGCAGGTTTTACTTATTTTTCTTTTCAGTGACTTATTTTTATTATGACATAGTTGATTGTATATATCTGTGGGGTACAGAGTTGAATATCACCACCTGTGTGCAATATGTGATGTTCAAATCAGGACAATTAGTATACTCAACATTATAAAATGTAATCATTTTTTGTGGCTTTTTACTATTTCCTCCCTTACTGCCCTCTCCCACTCCCCTTTTCCTACCTCTGGTAACCTCAGTTTTGTTCTCTCCTTTTGAAAAGTTCAATGTATTATTGTGATTATTGTAACTTCTTTTTTAAAAAATGTATTTGTTTATATTTTAGCTCCCACTTATAAGTGAGGACATGCATATTTCTTTTTCTATGCCTGTTTTATTTCATTTAACATGATTTTCTCGAAGTTCATCCATGTTGCTGCAAATGACAGTATTTCATTCTTTTTTAAGGCACAGTAGGCCATTGTGTATATATATCACGTTTTCCTTATTCAGTCTTCCCACAATAGACATTTAGGTTGGTTCCAACTCTTGGCTATTGTAAATAGAGCTTTGATAAACGTGGGAGTGCAGGTTAATGGCAGAAGAAACATGCTGGATTGTATGGCAGTTCTATCTGTAGTTGTCTGAGGAACATCCATATCATTTTCCATAACAGCTGTACCAATTTACAGTCCCATCAACAGTGTAGGAAGGTTCCCCTTTCTCTGCACAGGCCTTATTCTCTTTGAAGTTTTTCTTAATCTCAAACCCTTCTGTTGGGAAAATATGGGAAAAATGGTCAGGGCCCCTCAGATGTTCAGAATCTTGCTGAGCATTTGATGTAAATAGGCATATGCACTCAAGTGTTCCTTGGTTAGCAGTCTAGTTTAATTGCACATGTGCCCCAGGTGTCCTGGGTTATGGACTTAAGTATAAAGAAGAGTGGCTCTGACCCATGGTGCCTCCTATCTCCGGGATGCCCCCCCCAGGGGGGGGTTATGGGGGAGGCGACTGCTGCTGCTGCTGCTAGTGCTCCTGGGACCCTCTGCAAGGCTACTGCTACTGCTGGGCCTGTAAGCTGCTGCTACTGAGGAAGCTGAGGACTGAGTTCATGTCGCCTGCCAATGGCTCCTGGGATCTTTCCCAATTACCTAGCATGGACCTGCATGTAGAGGGTCTGGGGACCCAGCCTGGCATATGAGGGGTCTGGTGGCTTAGTCTGTGCAGTGGGTTTGGAGGGTTTGGGCCTGGGCTCTGACAGTATAAATGGAAACTTAACATAACTAAAATAAGAATAGTGAAGCATTTTGGCTTTGGTTATGATTTGCCTTACTTTACACCTCCAGTGTTCCCTCATGTTCCCCGATATTGAGAATGTATCTGCCATGTACCCTGTGTGACTCGCTTTTCCTACTTTTCTTTAATCAAACTTCTGTGAGTTTTTTTTTTTTTTTTTTTGGTGGCTGGCTGGTTTGGAGATCCAAACCCTTAACCTTGGTGTTATAACAGCGTGCTCTAACAAACTAAGCTAACTGGCCAGCCTCAAACTGCTGT
>NW_007726515.1:566972-569706 GCF_000696425.1 Galeopterus variegatus
TTTTTTTTTTTTTTTTTGGTGGCTGGCTGGTTTGGAGATCCAAACCCTTAACCTTGGTGTTGTAACAGCGTGCTCTAACAAACTAAGCTAACTGGCCAGCCTCAAACTGCTGTGAACTCTTTATTCATACAATGCATTGTGAAGTCACTTGGCTTCCACCCAATGGGAATGCATCATTTGATTGTTAGGTTTTCTTTATTCTTCCCCCCCCCCTCTTTCACTGCCTCAAGATAATTAAAGTACCATTGTCCCTTGGTACCACGGGGTATTGGTTCTGTGTCCCCGCCTCCCCATACCAAAATCCATAAATGTTCAAGTCTCATAAAATGACATAGTATTTGCATGTAACCTAAACATCGTCCTGTATACTTTAAGTCATCTCTAGATTACTTATAATGCCTAACACAAAGAAAATGCTATGGGGTCAGCCCGTGGCTCACTCAGGAGAGTGTGGTGCTGATAACATGGTGCTGATAACACCAAGGCCACAGTTTGGATCCTTTAAAAAAAAAAATGCTATGTAAATAGTTGATATACTGTATTGTTTAGGGAATAATGACAAGGGAAAAGTCTGTACATGTTCAGTACAGACACAACCATAGTCCCGACTACATAGTCCACCTCAGCAACAACGTAACATTTTCTGGATATTTTTTCCGAATATTTTTGATCTGAGGTTGGTTGAATCCTCAGATGTAGAACTCACAGATATGGAGGCCTGTTTCTAATATTAACTGCTATCACAATCATAACCACAAAGGCGAATTTGAGCCCTGAGATTCTTTGGCAGTATCTCATTTTCGGGTAGTCATTCAGATGAACCAGAATGTTTTTATTACTTTTTAAAGTCACAGAAAAAAGATTAAATTTAAAGTTACCCCGATGAATTCATAGACTCCCCTCTCCTCCCAAGTATATCTGCGAACCTTAATCTGAGAAACACGGATTTTCAGGACTGAATTGCTGTGAATGCAGCAGGGAGGCCAGGGAAAAGNTCGGGTAGTCATTCAGATGAACCAGAATGTTTTTATTACTTTTTAAAGTCACAGAAAAAAGGTTAAATTTAAAGTTACCCCGATGAATTCATAGACTCCCCTCTCCTCCCAAGTATATCTGCGAACCTTAATTTGAGAAACACGGATTTTCAGGACTGAATTGCTGTGAATGCAGCAGGGAGGCCAGGGAAAAGGAAATAGCTTGGTGTGATGACTCACCGATGTCTAGTCTGGGCCACTGAGTGCCTGGTGGTCCTATTCACTGAAATCGGGGTGGGGGAGGGAAGGGGAGAAGTACAGAAGCCAAAAAGAGGCAAAGTTTAAGAAAAATGAAGTGTTCGACACAGATGCTCTTAAAGATCAAGTAAGATAAAAGACTGAAAACAGTTAATTATATTTGGTGATTAGGAGGTGCGGACCACAGTAAGTGCAATTTCAGTGGAGTTACGTGGGCAAAGTCTGATCACAGTAAATCTGAGTTTAAAGTCTAAAGGGATGGGAAGTGAGGAAGTGCGGCTAATAATTCAAGACTTTTTTGCTTTGTTGTGAAAAACGTAGCTAGAGGGGACTGCAAGGAAGGAGGACTTGAAAACAATACAAAAATGTTGACCATGGGTGGCACGAGGTCTGGAGAGGAAGAAAAGTCAATAGGTAGCTTACACGTAGAGATTCTTGAAGAGCAGAGATCAGATCAAGGGTCAAGTGAAAAATTCCTTCGGTAGCTTGGAGAAGGAGGTGGGTGGAGTTACAGACAAGGAGTGGGGAACCGAGGCAAAGCACACTTCACAGCCGTTAAAAAGAAAAAACCTCAAACAAGTTTAAATTTACAGGAGTTTGAGAAAACGGCAAGAACAACGACTTGTGAATCCAACAGCCCTCAAAGCCAAAATAGGTTCTAAGAACTGCCTGCTATACGGTCAGGCAGCGTTTACGGACAGAACAGAGCTGGACAAAAAGAACTGGTTACAGCTCACGTTTTGTCTTATTTGAATCAGCTGGCTGCCGACGAGTGACTAAAGTTCAGCTGTTAACTAAGAAACTCGGCTACGTATCTGTTACATAAGTATATTCCCAAATTAATTTCATTTAGCATGAATATTAGTTTGGTCTGATGGGCCGAATACAGGAGCTTAGTCCAAATCAATGCCCTCCTACAAATTCAGCACACCGAACGGCCTCAGTGTTCTCTATAGAATGAGGGGCAAGGTTCTCTGCGGAGAGAGAAGGGCGGAGGTGGGGCGAATGACTTGGGAAGAGTGTGACGCTCTGGGACGGAATGCTGCCTGGGAAACAATAAAAATGATGATTGAGAAATGCTGAGGGCTCTGCTGAGGGTGTTTTACTATGAACGTGGCACCAATCTCGAGGTTATGTGACTTTTCTTTCCAATTCTCCCCAGCACGGTGTAAGGTGCAGAGAGGGCAGACGAATGTTGACTTTTACTTAAATCCCTTTCCCCAAAGGCCCAGACATACGCGGACAAAGGCGTGTGGCCAAATCGTGTGAATGCTTGCAACGAATGTATGAAAAGCACAGAAGCGCTCGCGTATTTTCATTCTTGTTCTGTAGCTTGATCATCCGGAGGTCTTCACGGAAGTCGAGTCATTTCTTACAAGGAAGGGGAATAAGACGGGAGATGAGAAGAGAGGGTGTGCATAACGTTCCTTCTTTCCAGATCCACCCCGAGAGAGGGCGGGCGGGCGGGTTGCTGCTCGGTGCAGATGCCCGCTCCCCCGGGT
>NW_007726515.1:570550-575609 GCF_000696425.1 Galeopterus variegatus
GCCGCGGGCCTGAGCGCAAAGTTCGCGGCGGCGGCCAGCAGCGCAGGTGGGCCCGCGCCCTCGTCCAGGCAAGATGCCTCTGGGGCTGTGGAGAAAGAAGACCAAGTCCAAGGAGACCGTCCAGCTGGTGAAGAGCGAGCAGGCGGGCGCGGGCAGCCGGAGCCTCCCGGACCCCCTGGTTCCCGCACGCAGGCTGGTGTTCCACACGCAGCTGGCGCACGGCAGCGCCACGGGCCGCGTGGAGGACTTCTCCAGTATCCGGGAGCTCTACGCCAAGATCGCGGGCGCGTTTGAGATCTCGCCGTCGGAGGTAAGCAAGGGGCCGGGTGTTCAGCCTCTCCCGCCCTCTCCCCGCCTCTCCGCCGCGCGGGCTTCAATTTGCGCAGGCTGGAGGAGCGGCGCTTCCCTGAGCCAGAAGTCTGATGCGGGGTGGAGCCCGCCGGGAGCGCACCCCGGGAAGTGAGTGGGCCTTACTGGGAAGGAAAAAGGTAAATCCCAGGACCGGAGAAAGTTATATTCCCCTATGCTCGGAGATCCGGCCTGTGAGGAGCTGGGGGCGAGGCCGCCTTTCTTCCTCATGCAGATGGGTTTGCTCCGGATGTCCCACATTCAGCCGTTCAGGGCGTGAGCACCTTTTCAGAGTCGAGATCTGTCTGGGCGAATTAATGTCCTCCACCTCATCTGGACTTTACTCTCCTGTTTATTCCGCAGGCGTAAGAGAGTCACGCTGGGCATCCCCCCAGATAAAGGGAGAGAAAGTTGAAGTTCCTTCCAGGTGATACCAAACTGAGACCCACTTTGCCCGTCATCTGTCATTTCCAGCATCAACACTAGAAACTCTTTGGTATTTCCAAGGAGTTTACTCCAACGGTGGATAATTTAGAGATTCATACTTTGACAAGTTAACAAAATTTTCATGAAAGATTAGCTCTTAACTTTTACATCATATCCTTAAAAAGGGACTGAAATTTGCTTTAATTACATTGCGCGCGTGCCTGGAACTGGAGTTTGATATAGGTGTGATCTTGAAAGCACTAGATTAGGTGGTCGTTTATGTGACCTAGTGAACTGCATATGTAGATGTGAGAAGTTAGGTCAAGAGAATATTTTTGTGTTTCTAGGAAAAGCACGCGGTTTCATTGCCCTAGACTCTTGGGACTGCAAAACTGCCTTTGAATGGCATGGAGCGCATCTGGATATCTGTTCTTTAATTAGTTTGTCAGTACTGTTCAAGCGAAATTGAGGTCAAGGCAAAATTCAAAGAAGAGATGAAAGAGAGCTTAAAGTGTAACCCTTTTGTTCTTTAAGGGTTCCCAGGTAATAAGGAGCAATTCACAACTCTTTTGTCAATTATTTATGTTGATATAGGATGATAACTTACGTGGTATGGAACTTTTCAATTCGAAAAATACTTTCACAGGAACAATTTTTTCCGTGTTTTCTGGGGGAGGTAGGTGGCAGGTTAAGTCCATAAACTCGCCATTTACAGGCTGTCTTGGCCTTGAACAAGTTTAACTTCTCTGTTTCAGCCACCTATAAAATAGAAATAAGAATATCTTCCTTGAAAAAGGTATTGTAAAGATCGAGTTCATATGTAAACCTGTAGGTTTGGGTGGTATATGGTCAGTGCTTAATAAATTGTAACTAATTTTATTAATACCTCACAGTTAAAGGAGAAGCTGAGGTGCAAAGTGATTGGGTCTTGGCCAGGATCCCATAGCTAGCATGAAAAAAAGCTGGGCTGAAAACTGGGATCTTCTGATTTCTAAGTGAGTGAGCTTGTTAGCATACTTAACTGACAACTTTAAATGTCTCTCCTGTAACCAGGGTCTCCAGTTTCAGTTACTTTGCGTTAACAGTTTTTCTCATCATTATGACATTATTCTGAGCTCAAGATAGTGATTTTACTCAGACCACTTAATCCTTAATAAGTATTATTAATATCACTGCTTCAGAGAGAGGAAACTGAGGCTTTGAGGTTCAGAACTTTTATTTTTATTTTTATTTTTTTTATTTTTTAAAGGTTCAGAACTTTTAAAGAAAATTACACATAGTAAATGGCAGAGCCTGCATTTAAACCCACTTTTTTTCCTGACTCCAAATTTCATGAATCTATATTGCTTCCCAAGTTTTCCAGAGTCTCTCAGCAACAGCTTGGCAGCCACATTCAACATTTTCAGTTTCCATTTCACTGACTTGCACAATAAAATTCCAAGATAATAAACATAAAGTGTTTTCATGTGCTATATCAAAGTTCATAAATAAGTTTTTATAACCCTAATATATGTATATTAGCATGTTTATGCATATAACCAACATTAATACAAGTTGGCTGTCTGGATTAAAGAGAGTGTATGAATATATACAGGATAGAGTATTGGTCATTAGAGTATAGTCTGTCCTAAGTATTTAAATAGTTCATTTTGAAATAGAAGTAACTTATTAAAATCAACTTTACGGAGATTCCATCATCTATCCCATTCCCCCAGCAAAGGGAAGAGTGGGATAAACAATTCTTCATGTCAGTGGGGACAAAAAAACAATCAAACAACAACAAAAAAACCCCTTCCCCCCACTTAGTAGGAATGAATAGATAGTTATAACTCAGAAGTCCTTTTCTCTAGAGAAGCGGCTATGAGGACATAAATACTACAGCGTAAAGAGCTGTACACTCTCTACTGAGGAGAAAAGGAAATGACTTGATGTCAGGTGGAGCAGATTCGGGCAAACTCACTGTGGGAGCCCATAATGTGCCCACAACTGTGCAAGGTATTTAAGTCTATAATGACATCACTCCATCCTCACCGTTTTTATATTTCAGTTGAGAAAAGTGAGGCTCTGAGGAGATAAGCAGCTTGCCCAGAGTCACTGGGCTGGTGTGGTGCTACTCGACTAATGTCGGAATCCTACCAACGTCGCCAATTTTAGACCTCTTAATCCTATTGGTGATGCCAATTGTGAAGCTCTTTTACCTGCCCGTAATCCGGCACTGACTGGGCCAATTGTCGAGCTAGGGCTGGGTCTGGAGCTCACAGATCCCTCAAGCCCGTTCCAGACTGGGTTGTGAACCCTTCAAGTGCCAGGCTGGGTCACCAGACCCCCTCACACGCAGGTCTGTGAGCTAGGTAACCGGCAAACAGGTCCTTGGAAGCTGTAGGTTGGAAAACATGGCTGTGCGTGGCAGTGGCCACCTGAGACAGATGCCAGCAAAGCCTGTACTGTGCATGTGCACCAACTCCACGCCCCCCAATTTGTTTACTGAACCACCCCCAACCGGCCCTGAGGCCAGGGGACCTGATTAAATTATTCTGTTTTCCTAACAATCCACCCCTTCAGGGTCCCTCACTGTACAATCTACGCGTTCAGAACATTCAGAATCTTCCACGATGGTCCCTTAGCGAGGATAAATAACCCTTACATTTATATAACCTATTGTCCCTTCAATATGCCTTAAGGCTTGCAGTTCTGTCCTTTTAACTGTTAGCCACATATGTCCTGTTAGTAGTCACCACTGGTGTGATCCTCCATGGGAATCCTGCAGTCATACTGATGGGCAGTTCAATGCATATTCAGCAGGCCGACACATTGATCACACAACCCTGGTGCAGTGCCTGCAGCCAGAACCCTATGGGCAAAAAGACAGAAGGATTATTGGTACCAATAAGGAAAGTTCTCGGCCATCTGGCAAGATACATGCCAGTTTGCCATCCTGAGAAAGGATGGTTGCAGGAATAGGTATCTTACCTGGCTTATGATACCAAGCTTTATCTGCTAACACTGTTGGATATGTAGGTTCTACATGTAACAGTATAGGGGAACTCATATTTGGCCATAATGATAATACAAATGTGCCCTTTGGCACAGAGCGCTTATCTGTTCCAGGCCATGTTACCTTTATTCGAGGAGGCCAGGTACTTTCACCCAAGGTGAAACTTGTAAGACTTCCTCTAATCTTTTTCCCCAGGGCCCTATCAGACCTACCCAGCGTATATGGGGGGCTTTTATTCTCCAAGGGTATTCTCATTGTACTGTCTATCCCTGTTGCAAACAAGTTGGGGCTGGTAAGAGAATATTTCCATTCTTGCCATATCCTGGCTTCAAAAGCTTATCCTTAGTAGTGATTTGTAACTGTAGGTGCTGCAGCCCTATGCGACAGAGCTTCCACTGGAGAGGGTTCGCCCTTGCAGGGTCTCTCATTTAGAATTCTGACTGTCCACCGGTCAGGGGTGGGGGTTGGGTAGATAGCCTTAGTCCCTTTTTAAAAAGACCATTGTACTGTTCAGTCATTCCTGCTGCCTGGGGATGATATAGCACATGTAACTTCCACTGGATGGACAGCTGGGAGGCCCACCTCTGAACTCCATGTCCAGTAAACAGGGTTCCATTATCACTCTCTATAAGTACAGGCCAGCCATACATAGCAGTTCAGTGCCTTCACAGTGTTTACCTGGTCTGGGGCCTTACAAGGCCATACAAACAGAAGACTGGTAGCCATATCAACAGCTGTGAAGATGTATCTGAAATTCTCTGAACTTGGCAGTGATCCAACAAAGTCCACTTGCCATCGAGTCAGGGGCACCCTTCCTCGAGTTATTTGCCCATCTGTATGGGGCACCCGCTGGGGGTGTGGACTCTCTTGAGCATACACTGGAGAAGCACGACAGGCATTCACTGCATCTTCCCATTTTATAGGCAAGGCCCATCTTTGAGCCACCATCCACATGGTGTTACTGCCAGCATGCTGCATTTGTCAATGTAAACACTGGGCTACATCAGTAGCTGGGGCTCTCTCCAGCCATCTTACCTTAGCCAAGGCATCGGCTTCATCATTTCCTGGACTGGCTAAGGGGAAGTGTCCTGTGACATGGAAAAGAGTTACTTCTTTCTCATGTTCCAATTCCCATAACTCTTGCCACATGGCTTGTCTCCACAAGGGCTGGTGGCCTACCATCCACAGTTGATACATCCTAGTAGACATCCAAAGGGTTAAACCTTTGTACACAGCCCAGCTGTCAGGACAGACGGTTAATGGCCCAGGCTTCTTTATCACCATCCATTC
>NW_007726515.1:576336-584619 GCF_000696425.1 Galeopterus variegatus
CACATACTGGACAAGCATGACAGACATTTACTACATCTTTCCTTTTTATAAGCAAGGCCCATCTTTGAGCCACCATCCACATGGTGTTACTGCCAGCATGCTGCATTCGTCAATGTAGCCACTGGGCTACATCAGTAACTGGGGCCCTCTCCAGCCATCTTACCTTAGCCAAGGATGAATCAGCCTCATCATTTCCTGGACTGGCTAAGGTAAAGTGTCCTGTGACATGGAAAAGAGTTACTTCTTTCTCATGTCCCAATTCCCATAACTCTTGCCACATGGCTTGTCTCCACAAGGGCTGGTGGCCTACCATCCACAGTTGATACTTCCTAGTAGACATCCAAAGGGTTAAACCTTTGTACACAGCCTAGCTGTGGGTACAGATGGTTAATGGCCCAGCCTCATTTTTTTGTCACCATCCATACTGCTCTCAATTCAGCCCATTGACAGCTTTGCCCTGTGCCATTTTCATACCACATGGTATCTGTTAAGGGCTGGACAGCAACAGCCACTGGGCTACATCAGTAGCTGGGGCTCTCTACAGCCATCTTACCTTAGCCAAGGATGAATCAGCCTCATCATTTCCTGGACTGGCTAAGGTAAAGTGTCCTGTGACATGGAAAAGAGTTACTTCTTTCTCATGTTCCAATTCCCATAACTCTTGCCACATGGCTTGTCTCCACAAGGGCTGGTGGCCTACCATCCACAGTTGATACATCCTAGTAGACATCCAAAGGGTTAAACCTTTGTACACAGCCCAGCTGTCACAGCCTAGCTGTGAGTACAGATGGTTAATCACCCAGGCTAATTTTTTATCATCATCCATACTGCTCTCAATTCAGCCGAATGACTGCTTTGCCCTGTGCCATTTTCATACCACATGGTATCTGTTAAGGGCTGGACAGCAACAGCTGTCCATGATGCTGAGGGTCCTATGCTAGAGCCATCTGTATACCAAGCTTGCTCTGTAATAGGTCCTTGTCCTTCATGGAAAGGTGTAGCTTCCACCTCCATGGGTAACGGTTGTGTCAAAGTTTCCTCCACAACCTCTACTGGGCCTAGCACAGTTTGCAACTCTTTGGACAGAGGACTCATTGACACAGTGCTCTTTTGTTCTATATATACACCCCATTTAGACAGAGTGGGAGTCTGAGCTACGCCCATTTTAGGGTTGGTGGCCCACTTGCGCAGCCAACCTATTATGGGGTATGTTGTCCTTACTAGGACTTTGGCAGTTCCTCTGACAGCTTCAGTGGCTATCAAGGCAGAATACACAGCTGCTAACTGCTTTTCTATTAGGGTGTAGTGCACTTTAGCACCCTTCCAGAGTTGAGACCAGAATCCTACAGGTGTGCGGAATCGGTCCTGTCTCTGCCACAAACCCCATCCTAACCCCTCCTGGGTTATATGTACGTCTAACTCAAATGGCTTAGTGGGGTTGGCCACTTGTAAAGCTTGTACTTGCTGTATTCCCCTTTTTGTAGCCCAATAAGCCTGTTCTACTTCCTCAGTCCAATCCCAGAGGGCTCCTTTCTTTGTTAGTGCATACAGTGGGTGTGCCATTTGGGCCATATGGAGTACAAAAGCTCTCCCATACTCCAAAAGTCCCAAGTATGTCTGTAGCTGAGCTACAGTTGTGGGTCGAGGGTATGCCTGTACCTTATCTATAATAGCTTCTGGGATGACCCTCATCTTACCCGACCAGACCACTCCCAGGAATTTGACTGACAGCCCAGGTACTTGCACTTTGGCTGTGTTCACAGCCCACCCACATTGTTCCAAATGACTTAACAGCATTGGAGATGCCTGGGTTAAATCTGCAAGAGAATCAGAGGTTAGTAACACATCATCAATGTAGTGAAACATTGCAATTGCTGGGCCTAGTCCACCTGGCTAGGTCCCCAGCCACCAAAAATGACAGATGGTTGGGCTGTGCAGATAACATTGGGGCAATCTTCAAAGGTCTACTGTCTTACTTCCGACATGAAGGCAAACTGATCTTGGCTATCAGCCAAGATTGGAATAGAGAAAAAAGCATTTGCAAAGTCCAATACGTAATGATAAGTCCCCAGCTGAGTTGTCAGCTGATCCATCAAGTCATGAACTGAAGGCACAGCTGCACGCAAAGGAGGCACTACTTTGTTCAGTTCTCGATAGTCTACAGTCATTCTCCAGGTACCATCAGGCTTTTTTACTGGCTATACCAGAGCATTAAATGGGCTATGAGCTGGACGAATAATACCAGCTTTCTCTAATTCCAATATAGTGGCACTTATCTCTGCATGTCCTCCTGGTAGGCGATATTGCTTTACATTAACTACACATCTTGGCTTGGGTAACACCTGTGGGTCATGTTTAGCATATCCTCATAACACAAGCTTTACTGTCTGTATTTGCAGCCGAAACTCTCCATCTGTTGTTTGCAGGTACAAACCATAAAGTACATCCATACCCAAGATGTATTTAGCCACGGGAGATATATATACAGTATATACACGAGGGGGTAATCTTCCTATGCCCAATGGCAATGACACAGCTTTGATCTCAGTAGTATGTCCTCCATAGCCATCTATATGGACTGTGGCCCCTGGAAACTTATCTGGATTGCCATATATCAGGATACATTCTGTGCCTGTATCCACCAGTGCCAAAACACGCTGCACATTTGTCCTTGACCAATATATTGCCAGTTCAACATGAGGCCTCCAGTCCTAGCCTGTCCGCAAAAGACGAGTACCTTGGCCTTCTCCCTAATCAGAATGGAACAGTTCATCTGACTCCTTGGGAGCAACCAAAAAGTCTTTTAAATCAACCAAGCATACCTTGCTACCTGTTTCTGGACATTTGGTGAAATGCCGTTCAGGGTGTAATTGCTGCCACAAAGCAAACAGGACTGCATTTGGCTGCCGGTCAATTTTTTATCAACCCCTGCTGCAAGCAAGTCAAACCACATTTGCTTACGGCTAGTCTTGCTTGGTCCCTTCAGGATAAAATCCCGAGCCTTCCTTGGGGGTTTGGTCTTAACCACCTTTCGGACCCCTTTTGCTTGTCTGCTATCCTCTACTTCACCCAAGCTGGCTATCATGGTCGTTACCTCATGTATAGGACAACAAATGTATGGGTCCAGTATGGCCATCAGTGACTCAAAGGACATTGACGGGGCATTTTGCAGCACTATGTCTCTCATGCTGCCTGTAAAATTTTCATCTTCTGGGCCACGAGTGTCCACATTGAACATGGAATGTGGCATCCCCAACTCCCAAATGATTTGTACCAGCTCAGCATACGTTTGCCATTTACTAACAATCTTGGCAGTTCTCCAGCATTTGCCCATACGGTTCAGGCAGCTGCATTCACCCAGTCCATCAAGGAGTGATTACCTCGCCCTTGTGCATATATCTGTGGCTATTCTGCAGCTGCTGCCTCAGGGACGGGTGTGTGGTAATAGGGGCCAACTTCTCCACCTCCTCACCAGAGCATACCACACTATCCACCCCTAAGTCCTGTAACCACAACAGCCAAGCAGCCAGGGTCTCCCCATGTTTCTGCCTGAACTGTCTTCCCAAGCCAACCAGTTCAGCCTGGGTATACAGGACACAAGTGGTGAACTGGGTCACCTGTGGATTGCCTACCGGTTGTCCATCCGGTCCCATAGGCTGCTCATGTCTCAATTTCTCGTGCACAACAGGTCGTGCCTGGAGACACACGGTTTCCCCCAACTCACCACTGGGTTGGTCGTCTTCCCTGGTGTGAGAAGCAGGAGTGGCCAGTCACTGCACGTCATCCTCCAGACAAATTACCCATGCTTTCAGCAACTCTGCTTTCTGCTGCAAATCTCGATCAGTTTGTAGCATAGTTAACAGTAACCAGACTCTGGTCAGCAGAGAAGTGGCCACTCCGTACCACATGCTCAAGGAAAGCCACATTTCCTCCCCCTCCCAAGGGGTTTTGCGTTGTACAATGCTCTTAAGTCTGCCCAAAGTTATCTTCTTGGTGAGGCTGGCACTGACCATCCATATAGAAGTACAGCACTCCTTATTCCCTTCTCTGCTTAATTTTTCTCTATAGTATACTAACATCCTTTGTATATTTAAATTATCTATTTTGTTTATTGTCTGACCCCATCCCCCACCCCATAATATAAGCTCCACAAAAGCAAGGATTTTTTCTTTTTTGTTTACTGATATAGCCCCAAGGCCCTAAAACTGTAATTTATAGAACATAGTTGGAGTTCAAAAATATTTGAATGAAAGTATTCTCACAAGTTCAGTACTTAAAATCTTGTGTTTTCAGCATAAAGTTTTAATACTAGTTATAGTACTTGTGTGGATATCTTACATAGGTGTTAATTTCTTTATCTTGTATTAAGGAGAGACACTCCTTTGGGGGGAGTGATGAGCATCTCTCATCTTTTTTAAAATTTTAAGAAAAAATTGTGTATGTTTAAGGTATATAAGGTAATGCTTTGATATACGTATAGTGAAATGATTATTGGAGTCAAGCTAATTAACATATTTATCTCAGAAACTATGGAGCTTGAGGCTCTGTCTGCAAGCAAATTGCTTCCTTAATGACTTATGGCATATGGGGAGATGCCTGTGAGGCTTCCCAGAAACTGCTTCCGTTCTTCTACTTGCTGCCACCAGCACTGAGCTCTTATGAAAGTCAATATTACAGAATATTTATGTGGCACTTCTGGAGAACATAAAGTGTTTAACATATTTATCTCAGAAACTATGGAGCTTGAGGCTCTGTCTGCAAGCAAATTGCTTCCTAAATGACTTATGGCATATGGGGAGATGCCTGTGAGGCTTCCCAGAAACTGCTTCCGTTTTTCTACTTGCTGCCACCAGCACTGAGCTCTTATGAAAGTCAATATTACAGAATATTTATGTGGCACTTCTGGAGAACATAAAGTGCGCTGCAGGCTTTATCACTTCTCAGTAATGCAAATAACTGGCAAGTGGACTGTTGTCTTTCTGGTTCACAAATAGGGAACCCAGAAAGAAAGAGCATAATGGAGTTCACTGATTTGCATATACCACTGTCCCCACCCCCGGAAAAGTAAACAACAAAAAACCAAAAATAAAGGAATTGGGAATTTGGTGTGAATATTCCTACTGAGCTCTGAGGACTATGAAGCAAGCCCATCAAAACTGAGTAGAAAGAGTGTGAGGAAGAAAAAAGCAGCCCTTGACATCTGGGAGTTGGTGGGCCTTGGCATTCTCCTGTTGTGTATAAACAATTTCACAGAACATCAACATCAGGTAAGACCACTTTGTGGTTGATAATTTCTCCCACCTCATAGCCTGGTTTGATAAGATACTTGGTGGTAGAATTGCCTTCACTTTCTATAAACAATTTCACAGAACATCAACATCAGGTAAGACCACTTTGTGGTTGATAATTTCTCCTACCTCATAGCCTGGTTTGATAAGATACTTGGTGGTAGAATTGCCTTCACTTTCTTTTTTTTTTTTCCTTTTTTTGTCCTTTTTCGTGTCCGGCAACGGGATCGCAACCCTCGGTGCTGCGCCCGCACCTCGCTCAGCCAGTGAGCGGGAACCGGTCTGTATGTGGGATCCGAACCCTTGGCGGGAGCGCCGCCGTGCTCCCAAGCGGCGCACTGTAGCATGCGCCACCGGGCCGGCCCCAGAATTGCTTTCACTTTCTGACAGCACCCTACCCAACACAAGCCCATGCTGCTCTGAACCCTCCCCAAATCACTTAGCACAAGCCCAAATCCTTTCTAATACCCTCTTGTCGAGACCTCCAGATTTCCCCATGGAGTGTTTTCTACCTCCTTATTAGGAGGAATAAACTACAGGTGATAATTCCTGATGGTCATTGGCTGGAGGGTATTGAAAGTTGTCTGCTGGACTGATTCTAAAGAAGAACCCTGAATTTGGTTTCCCTGACTCTGCCCATTCTCTATTTTAATATTGATGCTCTGTTCATACCAATCTCCTCAAAAACTTCCAGGGCTCCTAGCCCGTACTGGACCGGGACCGGCAACGGGATCGCAACCCTCGGCGCTGCGCCCGCACCTCGCTCAGCCAGTGAGCGGGAACCGGTCTGTATGTGGGATCCGAACCCTTGGCGGGAGCGCCGCCGTGCTCCCAAGCGGCGCACTGTAGCATGCGCCACCGGGCCGGCCCCAGAATTGCTTTCACTTTCTGACAGCACCCTACCCAACACAAGCCCATGCTGCTCTGAACCCTCCCCAAATCACTTAGCACAAGCCCAAATCCTTTCTAATACCCTCTTGTCGAGACCTCCAGATTTCCCCATGGAGTGTTTTCTACCTCCTTATTAGGAGGAATAAACTACAGGTGATAATTCCTGATGGTCATTGGCTGGAGGGTATTGAAAGTTGTCTGCTGGACTGATTCTAAAGAAGAACCCTGAATTTGGTTTCCCTGACTCTGCCCATTCTCTATTTTAATATTGATGCTCTGTTCATACCAATCTCCTCAAAAACTTCCAGGGCTCCTAGTTACTAACAAATAACCTGCACCAGCCAAACAATGTCTCATATTCCTGCCTGCCTCTTGAGGCCTTTCCTGTGTCCACTGCTCTGATCTCATCTCTTAACAATCCCCTCTTTTCTTTCCAGATTATTTAACTGTTTCATTCTTCTGTGCTTTTTCTCATTCTGTTCTTTGTTCCAATAGCTCCTACTCCCCTATTTTAACCGTCATTTCCTCCAAGAAGCCTTCCCTGTGAATCCCACCAATGTAGCTACCCACTATTACATGATTTTTAACATAGAATTAGCACAGTGAATTGAATTTAGTTACTCCTGTATTTCTTCCTGAGGGCTGGGACTTTTTTAAAAACCTTGTTCCCTGAGTCACTGGATGGTTTAGCTGCTCCATAAAAGTTTGCTACATAAAAGTAGATGATGGGTATAGCGAGAGATGAAACTGAAGATGTAGATAGTAGTAAAACTACAAATATCCTTGAAGTCATACAGATTTTATTCTGTAGGAACTAGAATGACTCATGTTTTTCATAAGATGCAACAATGCCGGGCTCGTGTTTTATAAAGTAGAAGTACAATCAGCTATTAATTCTCTATATTTTCTTTATAAATAATGTTTGGTTTAAATTGAATATAATAGTATTATTGGATTTGCATGGTACCATCTGAGAAGTTATAAATATATTACAATCATTATGTATGCTTAACATTCCCTCATGAGCGTCAACCTCATTTTTACATGAAAAATTCAAGCAAAAAAAACATGACTCATTTTGAGAAGTAGGAGGCGAATTCAGCTAGCTGCCTTATTGTTGTCAGAAAGGTAAGAAATAGATAAGGCTATTTCTTCTTGTTCTGGAAATCCCCTGAAATAGGTGTGTGAACAACCTTAGGATAAAGTCCAGTCTCTTGGGCAGGCATAGACTCCTCTTCAAGCCCTTGTTACCTCTTAGGCTGATGGCTGGCCCCTTCACCTTTCTTCACCTGCTCCCACCCACTCTAGCCATCCTGGTGGAGTGGAAGGCTCTTGCAGGTTGCAAGCTATGGAGACATTCATTGTATTAGCCTGTTTTTTGTGTTGCTATAACAGAATACCTGAAACTGGGTAATTTATAAAGAACAGAAATTTATTTGGCTCATGATTCAGGGACGACTGCATCTGGCGTGGGCCTCAGGCTGCTTCTACTCACAGCAGAAAGCGGCAGACAGCCAGTGGGTACAAGCAGTGTAAGATCTGTGCACTGTGCACAAACCCCACACGTCGTGATGGCTCACCTCACAAAGACCATGAGACAGAGACCGATGCAATCAAGCAAGAGGAGTTTACTTCCAGCATGCTGGGGTCACTCAGCATTCAAGACATAAGCGATCCGGAGCCTTAAACACAAGAGCCTTTTATACAGTTTTTTTTTAGACAGACTTTCACAATAGGATGAGTTGTTTACTGTTTACAGGTTATCAGAGGTGACCTTTGGATTTATTGGTGGGCTTTAGCGAGCTAGTACCCTGATAAGTAACAGTGCACTTCCCAATTGTTTATCTTCCAGGTGGCTTTTAGATAAGGAACTGGTCAGTCAGTTCCTGGAACCGGGTGGTGTTTTACTCCCTTCCTGGAATTTAATGTGTCTGGGCCTGCCTGCCTTAAAATGGTGTTAGTTATGTTTTCCCATCTTTAGCAAGCATTAAATACAGAAGCAAATTAAGCATGTTAAAGTTATATTTTTTCCTACAGCAGATCACATGGTGAGAAGAAGTAAGCGAGAGAGAGACAGAGAGAGAGAGAGAGAGAGAGAGAGAGA
>NW_007726515.1:584629-653589 GCF_000696425.1 Galeopterus variegatus
CAACGGGATCGCAACCCTCGGTGCTGCGCCCGCACCTCGCTCAGCCAGTGAGCGGGAACCGGTCTGTATGTGGGATCCGAACCCTTGGCGGGAGCGCCGCCGTGCTCCCAAGCGGCGCACTGTAGCATGCGCCACCGGGCCGGCCCCAGAATTGCTTTCACTTTCTGACAGCACCCTACCCAACACAAGCCCATGCTGCTCTGAACCCTCCCCAAATCACTTAGCACAAGCCCAAATCCTTTCTAATACCCTCTTGTCGAGACCTCCAGATTTCCCCATGGAGTGTTTTCTACCTCCTTATTAGGAGGAATAAACTACAGGTGATAATTCCTGATGGTCATTGGCTGGAGGGTATTGAAAGTTGTCTGCTGGATTGATTCTAAAGAAGAACCCTGAATTTGGTTTCCCTGACTCTGCCCATTCTCTATTTTAATATTGATGCTCTGTTCATACCAATCTCCTCAAAAACTTCCAGGGCTCCTAGTTACTAACAAATAACCTGCACCAGCCAAACAATGTCTCATATTCCTGCCTGCCTCTTGAGGCCTTTCCTGTGTCCACTGCTCTGATCTCATCTCTTAACAATCCCCTCTTTTCTTTCCAGATTATTTAACTGTTTCATTCTTCTGTGCTTTTTCTCATTCTGTTCTTTGTTCCAATAGCTCCTACTCCCCTATTTTAACCGTCATTTCCTCCAAGAAGCCTTCCCTGTGAATCCCACCAATGTAGCTACCCACTATTACATGATTTTTAACATAGAATTAGCACAGTGAATTGAATTTAGTTACTCCTGTATTTCTTCCTGAGGGCTGGGACTTTTTTAAAAACCTTGTTCCCTGAGTCACTGGATGGTTTAGCTGCTCCATAAAAGTTTGCTACATAAAAGTAGATGATGGGTATAGCGAGAGATGAAACTGAAGATGTAGATAGTAGTAAAACTACAAATATCCTTGAAGTCATACAGATTTTATTCTGTAGGAACTAGAATGACTCATGTTTTTCATAAGATGCAACAATGCCGGGCTCGTGTTTTATAAAGTAGAAGTACAATCAGCTATTAATTCTCTATATTTTCTTTATAAATAATGTTTGGTTTAAATTGAATATAATAGTATTATTGGATTTGCATGGTACCATCTGAGAAGTTATAAATATATTACAATCATTATGTATGCTTAACATTCCCTCATGAGCGTCAACCTCATTTTTACATGAAAAATTCAAGCAAAAAAAACATGACTCATTTTGAGAAGTAGGAGGCGAATTCAGCTAGCTGCCTTATTGTTGTCAGAAAGGTAAGAAATAGATAAGGCTATTTCTTCTTGTGCTGGAAATCCCCTGAAATAGGTGTGTGAACAACCTTAGGATAAAGTCCAGTCTCTTGGGCAGGCATAGACTCCTCTTCAAGCCCTTGTTACCTCTTAGGCTGATGGCTGGCCCCTTCACCTTTCTTCACCTGCTCCCACCCACTCTAGCCATCCTGGTGGAGTGGAAGGCTCTTGCAGGTTGCAAGCTATGGAGACATTCATTGTATTAGCCTGTTTTTTGTGTTGCTATAACAGAATACCTGAAACTGGGTAATTTATAAAGAACAGAAATTTATTTGGCTCATGATTCAGGGACGACTGCATCTGGCGTGGGCCTCAGGCTGCTTCTACTCACAGCAGAAAGCGGCAGACAGCCAGTGGGTACAAGCAGTGTAAGATCTGTGCACTGTGCACAAACCCCACACGTCGTGATGGCTCACCTCACAAAGACCATGAGACAGAGACCGATGCAATCAAGCAAGAGGAGTTTACTTCCAGCATGCTGGGGTCACTCAGCATTCAAGACATAAGCGATCCGGAGCCTTAAACACAAGAGCCTTTTATACAGTTTTTTTTTAGACAGACTTTCACAATAGGATGAGTTGTTTACTGTTTACAGGTTATCAGAGGTGACCTTTGGATTTATTGGTGGGCTTTAGCGAGCTAGTACCCTGATAAGTAACAGTGCACTTCCCAATTGTTTATCTTCCAGGTGGCTTTTAGATAAGGAACTGGTCAGTCAGTTCCTGGAACCGGGTGGTGTTTTACTCCCTTCCTGGAATTTAATGTGTCTGGGCCTGCCTGCCTTAAAATGGTGTTAGTTATGTTTTCCCATCTTTAGCAAGCATTAAATACAGAAGCAAATTAAGCATGTTAAAGTTATATTTTTTCCTACAGCAGATCACATGGTGAGAAGAAGTAAGCGAGAGAGAGACAGAGAGAGAGAGAGAGAGAGAGAGCGATCTGCACCTGTGACTCAAACTGTATTGTCCTCCCAGAACTCAGATTTCCACATGAGTTCTGGGAGGACAATACATCCAAACTCCATCAGTCATGTTACCTTGGGCAACTTGTATGTATGTATATACCTATTTGGGCTGCTGTTATAATAGTTTGTTATAAACTACCATAAACCAAATGGCTTACAACAACAGAACTTTATTTCTCACAGTTCTGGAGGCTGAGAAGTCCTAGATCAAAGTATAGCAGATTTGGGGCTGACCGGTTGGTGAGAGCAAGGTCAAGGGTTTGGGTGCCTGTATCAGCTACTGCCAAAAAAAAAAGTATGGCAGATTTGTGTCCGGTTAGGGCCTACTTCCTGGTTTGTAGACAGCTGTAGTCTTGTTGCATCCTCACATGGCAGAAGGGGCAAGGGAACTCTCTGTGTCCTTTTCTATAAGACCATCAATCCCATTCAGGAGGGCTCTACCTCCTTGATCTAATCACCTCCCAAAGATCCCACCTCCAAATACTCTATGTTAGGATTTCAACATATGAATTTTGGGACACAAACTCAGTCAACAGCAGTATATATATTATTAGGATATACAGTAGTCACCCCCCTCATGCACAGTTTTGCTTTGCATGGTTTCAGTTGCCTGTGGTCAACCACAGTCTGAAAATATTAAGATTTTGAGAGGGACCATTTTCATGTAACTTTTATTACAGTACATTTTTATAATTGTTTTATTTTGTTATTATTGTTAATCTCTTACTGTGCCTAATTTATAAATTAAACTTTATTATAGGTATGTATAGGAAAAAAACAATACATGTAGGGTTTGGTATTATCCATGGTTTCAGGTATCCACTGGGGGTCTTGGAACATATCCCCCAGATAAGGGGGGACTACTATATAGGGAAACAAGCTCAGAACAGCTTCTGCAGCTGGAAAGTCAGGTTCCATGAACAACTGGAACATTGTTCATTCTTTCTTGGTTAAAGCAGTAGCTCTAGATTCTGGAGACCTAAGAGCGAGCCTAGTTGTCTTTCATCCTCTGTCTCAGCCTTTCTCTCTCCTTACTTACTCTGCTCTTGACTGAGTCTCTCCACCTATCCTCTTGCCTTTGCTCCTCCAAGGCCCTTAGGGCCTTGTCTGTCTCTTTGTGTTTCTACTTTCTGTGCCCTGCTCTGTGTGCCTCAAATCAAACTTCCTAAGACAGTGTGTCTGTGGTGTCACAGTACAGTATAGGTGGGACAGGACCCTTGGGCCTGTGTGTAAGGGGCTCTTCTCTGGTACAGCCTCCAGGGTCATATGGTACAAAGGCAGGTGAACAGGGGATAAGGAGTCCTGCAGAAGAGGACCATGGACATGACAGGTATTCTGAGACTTACTGAATTAGGAAAATATAAAAGGCAGATACCTTCCATGGCCTGTCTAGAACATGAAACTACTTCAAGTTTTCTATGACTTTTTTTTTTTCCTTTTTGTCTTTTTTTGTGACCGGCAACGGATCGCAACCCTCAGTGTCGCTCCCGCACCTCGCTCAGCCAGTGAGCGGGAACCGGTCTGTATGTGGGATCCGAACCCTTGGCGGGAGCGCCACCGTGCTTCCCAAGCGGCGCACTGTAGCAGTGCGCCACCGGGCCGGCCCTTCTATGACTTTTATGCATTGTTCTCCCCTTTTATCTGGGAATCTTTCCCCTGTTGGCTCCTCCTTATGCTGCAGGACTTGAGACTCCCTACCTAAAGCCTTCCCTCCACCTCAGGACTGGATTCTATGCCTCTCTCTTCTAACTCTTAACAGACTGAATGGTAATTTTTGGTTTACTGTCTGTCTCTTCCATAAGATTGAGAGCTGCGCTGGGCAGGGACTGGCCGTTAGTATTCAGTAATGTTTCTTATTTTTTTTATTAACGTTTTATTACAGAAACTTTAAATATATGCAAAAGCAAGAGAATAGTGCAATTAGCTCCCATGTGCCCAGCTTCAACAGTTATCTATATTTGCCAACATTTCTTCTTTTCATCTCCCATTAAAAAAAAAAAAAGTGCTGGACAGAGATCTTAAAAGTGAAGTGCTTTGGATCCCCATACTGGGCAGCCACCAAACCCCTCCCCCCCTGAAGTGCTAATAGCACTCCCTGTCAATTAGAGATAAATAAAAAAATGAAGGTGAGGGCCAGCCCGTGGCTCACTTGGGAGAGTGTGGTGCTGATAACACCAAGGCCATGGGTTCAGATCCCTATATAGGGATGGCTGGTTGGCTCACTTGGGAGAGCGTGGTGTCAACAATAGCAAGTCAAGGTTAAGATCCCTTTACCAGTCATCTTAAAAAAAAAAAAAAAAGGTGAAATGTTTCTGAACTCAGTGGAGAATTTTGGAAAATAGAATGCCAGGCACAAAATTTGAAACTAAAACATTTCAGGAGCTAGGGCATATTTTCTGCTTTTCTGACATCAAATGCAATGCTTGGGAATTTGGGATGGTGATATCACACAAGTTCTTTGGTAGTTGCCTCAAAGCTTTTTGGATATAGGTAGGAGAGCTGTAACCAGGGAGGTTCTGTAGCTTCTGTGGATAAGTGAAAGGTGAGAAGGGACTTTAGAGTTTGTCAGTGGGAGAATGTTTGCTTTTTAGAAACATATCCAACCCTCTATAAGTAGTGGCTAAGAGGCTTAAGAACTCAAGCATTCAGAAAATATAATTGCTATGTGTATAAAAATCTCCCAGGAGATAAATCAAAGCACATGTATAGGGACAGTTTCAACCTTTTTTTTTTTTTTTTTAAATGATGACCGGTAAGGGGATCTCAACCCTTGGCTTGGTGTTGTCAGCACCATGCTCAGCCAGTGAGCAAACCAGCCATCCCTATATAGGATCTGAACCCGTGGCCTTGGTGTTATCAGCACCGCACTCTCCTGAGTGAGCCACGGGCCGGCCTCCAACTTTTTTTTTTAAAGGCTAAAATCCAGGATCTACATCTCAGTCTATAAAAGTCACAGATTCTTAAGTTACAGGGTTAAAGTGGTATGTTAGAAGGGTACGCAGTAACAGGGTTGAGGAAATAATTCTGTATCCATTCTTGAAACAATTTACATGTCTGTATTTTGCATTAATGTGGTAGTGGTTGTATGATTGGCCTTAACATTATCTCCTTTGTGATCCAGGGCCAGAACCTTAATTTAACCTCCTGCAGCTTCTCACATTTAATACTAACAGTGTGTTCTGGGTGTGGTTAGCTATTAGGTGCTGTTTATGATTCCTGTTGCTTCCTTTCTCCTCCATTCTTTGTATTTCCCCCTTCCTATCTTAATTTTCCTGCCTCTATGTAAAGGTGGGTGGGTGGGGGGCGGGGGAAGGGAAGCCTTATCTTGAAAATTAAGGAGAAGGGAATTGTTGGATACCTACTGTCACCACTTAACCTATGCTATCTTATCTGAAACAGTAATTCTTACCAGAAACCCTAGAAATTACTGCAGTCTATGGATGATGCTATTGGAGTTCAGAATAAAGTAAATTATGTAAGTCATACAGTCCAGGGGCATCTCTGTGATCCTGTGTCTGACTCCAAAACACAAGTGATTCTTAACCTAATAACAAATATTTTGTGATACTACCTTTAGTATCCTGAAATAAAATTTTCAACAATATTTTCTACCTGTGCACATAATTAAAAAATATATTTCTTAACTCTAATATTAGAAATATGGATATCAATATGCAAATACTTGGAAAAAATTTTATTTTATTTTTTTAATAAAGATGACTGGTAAGGGTATCTTAACCCTTGACTAGGTGTTGTCAGCACCATGCTCTCCCAAGTGAGCTAACCGGCCATCCCTATATAGGGATCGGAACCCGTGGCCTTGGTGTTATCAGCACCACACTCTCCCAAGTGAGCCACGGGCCGGCCCCAGGAGAAACTTTTAGAAGACATAATGAATCAGTGCTTATACCTACTTAGAGTGAATAAGTTTGGATTTAAAAAAGAGTAAGACAATATTTAACTGAATGTTGTCTTTGTATGTAACATTTTGAAATAAGAGATAAATTAAATTTGTAAATGTTCACAGACTTGTAATGCAACCACAAGAGGAGCAGGCTGATATGAATGTTTTATGTTAGAAATTCAAATAACATGAATAGCATTGCTGTCAGTGATTTGATTTTCTGAAATGATGAGCAACTCTTGGTAAGGTTCTGCATAAACAAGTACAGTCTTTCCTTGATGTACTTGGTAATTGCAGCCCAGGAAAATTCAGAACAAAAAAATACTTGATCTGTAACACAGAATTAGGATCTCGGCTTAAATAACTATAGTTTTTCACCCCCTCCCAGCATGAATGTCTAGGAGGACATTTGAAAATCGTGTGAATGCCACAGTTCTTCACTGAGCTGGGCTTCTGGAGCATTGCAGTTTCTACAGTATTCTTGACTAATCCCTACCCCCTCCAGATGCCAGTGGTGTCACACAAGCATTGTAACAACCAAAAAAGCCCCCACAAAATTTCAGCCTGTTTCCTTAGAGGACAACATCACTCTCCTCCCCCACAGTATTGCCTTATACCTGGTTGCTACACTGTTAAGAGGTAAGGAGGGGAAAAATGAAAAGCAACAAGAAGGAAAACAAGGAGAAAGACCTCCTGTTGGTTAGTTTAGGCTCAATCTTATAGGATTGTAATTATACAGAGCATGTGGTTGGTTTGTTAAACTTGTGATGTTCCAAGCTTTTGTATTATTTTGAAGTGTCACATGTTGCTGTGGCTATTTGACAGGTTTACAGAGTCCTATGGCAGATGGGGAGTCAGGTGGCATGATAGAAAAGTGCAGGCTTTGAGTTCAGTCAGATGGGGAGCTGGGTTTTAGGGTGGGGTGGCATGTTCTGGGTTTGATTCTTGAAGATGCCAAGATCTAGCCTTAACTTTCTTACTGGTAAAATGTGCAATAATACATACTTTATAGGTTGTGAGGATTAAATGTAATAGTGTGGTAGGCGTCTGGAACAATGGTTCAATAGGATGGCTGGTTAGCTTAGTTGGTTAGAGCATGACCTTGTAATACCAAGGTCAAGGATTTGGTTCTCTGAACAGACCAGCCCAAAAAAAAAAAAAAAAAAAAAAAGAAACCTATAGAGCAATCAATCTTCTGGGCTGGCCAAGGTCACAGGTTCAGATCCATGTACAAGCCAGCTGTTAAAAAAAAAAAAGAAAAGAAAAAGTTCTTTCATAAAAAAAGATGCTGGATGGGGGCCGGCCCGTGGCTCACTCGGGAGAGTGTGGTGCTGATAACACCAAGGCCACGGGTTCGGATCCCATATAGGGATGGCCGGGTTGCTTACTTGGAGAGCGTGGTGCTGACAACACCAAGTCAAGGGTTAAGATCCCCTTACCGGTCATCTTTAAAAAAAAAAAAAAAAAAAAAGATGCTGGATGACACTAATTTTTGCAGTTTTTCCTTGTAATTTTTCTATTCTAGACTTATACAATTTTTATTCTTCCACCCTTTGCCTAAAGCCAGAAAATAAAGAAAAATTTAAAAGTTTATCTCTGTACATGATCCTTAAACTCTAAACTATCTCAGTATGGAATTCTTTTGTAGTAAATTAGTAACTAACCTGGACTCTTCCGATGAGGGCTTCTTCAATAAAATCCAGCATAAACCTAACAGACTATTTCAGTCAACAAAGCCGAATATCTCAGTTAAACTTGAGAAATAATATGCCAATTTATTCAGAATTGTTTTGTATTGCACTTATCAACAATGCTTATTCTCCTAAACCAAAAAGAACTCTTTAGTAACACACATAGTTTTTTGTGTTATATTTCTAGGCGTAGAGAATACTGGTGACAGAATTTTGCTCAGCATATAATTGTTATTCTGCTCTCCTCTCCCACTGAACATTTAGTGCTTTTTTTTTTTTTGGCAGCTGGCCAGTATGGGGATCCACAACCTTGATCTTGGTGTTACAACACTGTGCTCTAACCAACTGAGCTAACCAGCCAGCCCTAGTGCTAGTTTTCAACTCCCCTCACGTTTATTAAGTGTTGTAGAACTTGGTAATTGTGCTCAAGTCATGGACATGGTATTTTCTCCCAAGAAGCCTGGGATTGGGGCACCTAGGGAAGATTACCTCAATGCCAAGCAATAGAGGAAGAATTCTACTTCTGCCTTTCCTCAACATCCGAATCATATGATCTTCCTTTTATTCCATTCTGTTTTAGTCTCAGCCTCTTGAAATGGGACCATGCTTATTTCATCAGCTTAATAGGAAATGCATCATTAATAGATGATTATATAATATCTATTCCAAACCCAGATACTTCAGAGAGTGAAAGAGATGGTATTTATAATTACTTGGGCCACCAGTGGTAAACTGGGACCTGGAATTATCCTAATTATAATCAACTTGACTGCTAAGAGGAGAAAGAAGAAAAATATGATGTGAGGAAGTTTGTCAAATACTTGCTAATTAAGTACTAACAACATATAAGCCGTTTCCTGGGCAGTGAGGAAAGTTTCATGTTATAGGCATTTGGGGAGGGTTGGGAAGGGGAGTGTGTGTGGCCATAAAAATAGAAGCAGGTAGTGAGGGCGCAGTGTCAGCACCCAGCCTGAAGCCAGGAAACTGGTACTCCTCGTCCTGGCTCTGGCTTGGTGACACATTCCTGGGAGTTGAGGATAGAGCCCCATGGTAGACTGTCAGCTTCTTTGGGAGCCTCCTGATCGCTCAGTCCTCTCCCCCTCTAAGTGCTCTGCCTGCCCCAATACCAGGAGTCTCGCAAGCAGGAATGGCGGTAATGCTGGCAGGCAGAGGGCAGGAAGAAGCTGCTTGGTGAGACTGAGGAGTAGCAAGCTAGTAATAACTCCGAGCGGAGGCCAGTCTCTCAGCCAGGGCTGTGTCTAAGTGCTTCTGAGGCTGTGACAGAATTCTGTCCTGAGTGGCTCCTCTCCACAGTTTCCTGTTCTGTGTTCGTAGGTCTCTGTATCCTCGGGGCAGGAAATGGTTCAAAACTGAACAACCCTGAGCCTAGAAGAATCCTCATACACATACCACGTTAAGGGCTAACCTCTCTTGTAAATTGAGTCATACCAGCCCTACCCGTAGGTGAATTTTCTTGTTCTTACACTTCCTAATGAACAATTTAAGTGTCTAAGGTGGTCAGTGAGTTTGCTTCTACCCCTTTCCCTGAAACCTTTGTCACCCCTCAACTAGAGAACCTTGTAGTACGTTTTCCTGACATATTTCAGGTGTCCTAATTTAGAATAAAAATGAATCTCAATCCCTTTCTGTTTCACAAGATGTTTCAGTTTCCTGAGTGGCCCATTTTTCCCCTGTAAAGTGCTCATTTCTTTCTGTCAGAATTTCTGTTCTAGGTCCATACTGGCCAGCCACCAAAAAAAAAATAAAAATAAAAATAAAAAAATAAAAAAAATTTTATTTTCTGTTTTAGGGAATAGTAAGGAATAGACCTTCTTCCCCATCCCTCCATCTTGACACCATGCTTGCTTTCCAATTTTCCACGATTCATTTGGGTGATTTTTAAATATCACATGCTCTTCAGACACTTCATTATAAGGGTTATAAATCAGCCTCCTGGGCCAATAAGAACACAGTGTTACAGGAACATTTTGCTAAACTAATTCTAAAGTTTAAGGATCCTTTTGAGGTCTAATGGCCATCTTTTACAAATTATAATTGTATATCTGTTTGGTAAACTAAAAAGTTTAATTCACAAGTCTGTTTACTAATAATTATAATTTATAATATTTGTTATGTTTGATAAACCACCCTATTGTTCCAAGATGTAAAATGTCTCCTGTTATAGTATCTCCTTACCTGTTTAAATTCTCTTCCATCTTTAGTGTCAAACAAAGAAGGAGTCTTCTAAGAAGATAAGTGGTTTGGAAAGCTAGAAAATTTGAGACGGCGCCTGACAAGGAGGAATAGCAGTGATTTATGATGTATTTAAAATTGGCATGTAACCCCGTAGCATTATTAGACTAGAATAAGCTCAGATATTTCCTCTTGTTGCAAGAATATTGTGGGAGAGGATGATATATATAGCTATGCACATTTGATTTATCTTGTTGGTTTAGTGTCTGTGTAATGTCCACAAAGGCAAGACTAAGACCTATCCTTATTCTTTTAACCTTTTCTTGTGTCTCAAGAATTACTTTGGGATTTTGATTTTCTTGAATATATAGTTTCCTTAATTGGATTTTATTAGTCAAAAAAAAGTTCACTTGGTTATTCTTGGAAGTCATGGTAGATTAAAAATATGAATTCGACTGTCTTTTTTGTTTTGGGTGGAATTCTTTTTGTCATATTATTTTGCTCATTAAAAACACTGGGAAAAAAAGTGGTTGTACTTGAGAAGAAAGAGTACAAAGGGTGATTCATCTTTTATTTAAGGCTTGCCACTGCTGACCCAGGGCAGTTAATTTAGAAGTGAATCATTTATAGAAAGTTCTGCACAGTTGGAGGCAGGGCTTTGTACAATATCCTCATGAAGTTCTAAACAGAGCATACAGTATCATGTTTCTAAATACATCTTGTTGCCAATTTTATATCTTTTCCAAACTGTGAAACTTGTTTCTAGATGACTATAGCTATTGACAAGGTGACAACAAAGTCACTGTATATATAAAATGAGGTATATTTTAAAATAAATCTTAGAAATTTAGTACATGTATTTTACTGGGAAAATAATAGGCATGAGGTTTTAAATGACTGTGTATATAAAGAAATGAATGTAACTAGTCGATTTTAAAATTAATGGGAAGAAATAATTTTAAAATTACTTATTTATAATATTCACATTAAACAATAGTACATTATTGCTATTTTTATATTTATTAAACCATCTAATATATTTGACTTTTAAAGTCCTATTACAAAGTCCCATTACCGGCCCATGGCTCACTTGGGCGAGTGTGGTGCTGATAACACAAGGCCACGGGTTCGGATCCCTATATAGGGATGGCCGGTTAGCTCACTTCGGAGAGTGTGGTGCTGACAACACCAAGTCAAGGGTTAAGATCCCCTTATTGGTCATCTTCTTAAAAAAAAAAAAAAAGTCCTGTTACAGAAAGCTCCTTTCTTCCAGCTCTTATTCCTTTTAGGAAGTGGGTGGGTATTAAACATACTGTATTTGGCTGCATATAGACCATAAAACCATACAGTCTATTTTTAGGAGTTTTAAATTCAAAACTGAGTTTATATTTACATCACAGCTACAGTGTAGTATCGGGTTAGAAAAAGCCCCATAGTCTGATTCCAGTTCTGGCTCTGTCATTCACTAGCTATGTTACCTTAGATGAATTACTTAATGGGTCTGAGCTGGTTTTCTCCTCTGCGCAGGGCATATTGATACTTGCCTTCATGACCTGACTCACAAGGATTAGTTGAGCCAGTGCATTAGGAAGTGATCAGGAACTTAGGTGTCCCTATGCAGATGCTAGGTATCAGAGATTGATGGGAAAAGAGCTTGGAGTTGGACAACTAGTGTTGGAGTCCCAGTGGTACCACTTACATGACCACTTTATGAGACCCTACACAAGCCATTTTCTCCCTCTAAGCCTTTATTTTCCAATCTATAAATAATAGGTATAATGATAGCTTGCTCATAGAATTGTTGTAAGGATTACAAGAGGTAACATGTGAAAGTGGCTGGTACCACATAAGTAATCAATGTTTCTTGGACTCCCCACTTTTTTTTTTTTTTAAAATCCTTGCAGACCTTCATCTCCTCAGCTCCTTTGATTTCACAATACTTTGCTGGAAGCAGGAGCCAGTATCCAAACTGTGTACAACTAATAGGAATCAGCAGTTGCCCCAGTTCATGAATATTATTGAAGAATAGTTTGAGTTCTGAAACTTCCTTGATATAACACACTTACCACATATTTTGGGGGAGGGGATCATATGGCATGACACTCAGCTTTTTGGGAGAGTTTTGAGTAATGTAATTCTGTCCCTGTGGTTTGGTTAGAGGTGATCCCTTCTGTTCAAGCACTCAGGTAAGTAGGTAATTTTTTCCCTCCAATAATTATTTTGTTCCTAGTTCTAGATTGTTTCTAATTCCTGTTATTTTAAAGGCAGTTAACTAGATGGAGGTAAAATAATATTTTTTCTCTTTGAGTAAGAGTCTTTGAGACTTAGATAATAAGAACATCTCAGGTAAAAACCTTAGTTATTAACAAAAGAAACATAATCAAAATGGTTTTTCTGTGTGTAAAGATGAGGTATTAACTCTTGATGAAAGTATGGTTTAGTTAATTACTTGGTTTATTATTATATACTTTCTCTTTTTTATTTTCTATAATAACATTGGCTGATATTTGCTAATGTTTATTTGAGATAGAGTGTAAAAAGTAAGTTTCTTGGGGAAGATTGAAATGTAGGAAAACAGTCATGTAAAAATATTTAGTAATACTGCTATTTTAGATAACTACAAAGTAACTGTTCCAGTTTCTTACATTTAAAATCACATTACAAAAATGTAATTCCAGCTAGACAAACCTGTAATTTCTTCCAGATATCTTTGGAACATGTAAAATCTTTGGCCAGCTCAGTTCCTGTTTAAGGAAAACATTAAACAAAAGAAAGTTGGAAATGGACTTCCTGGAGTTTTAAATGTGAATTTGATGTGTTTTTGGAGACATGTGTTAACCTGTTTGTGGACCAGAATATCTTTTGAAGGATTAATGGCAAATGATTTATTTATTGCTATTCACAAAGCATATTTGTGGAATACATAATGATGTCATCAGAGAAAAAGAATATTAATTTATATTAATGGCTGTATGCAATGGTTCAGACTTTTATTATCCTAGCCACATTGCTTCAGTGATGTTCTTGACTATGTGATAAGAATTTGAGACACTGAAGAAAGTAGCAATTGAAATATAAATACATGGTAAGAAAATTGTCCATGAGTTATCTGTCAGCCAAAAAGAGTTGAAGGATAATGTAGTTTATGGGGGAAAATGAAATCTATCCTGGCTTTGATATTAAAAAAGAGCAAAATCTGATATCTTCAGAAAAGTCATGCAATTTGAGAAGCTGTTAAGCATAGGTTTTTTTTTTTTTCCTTTTTGTCTTTTTTCGTGTCCGGCAATGGATCGCAACCCTCAGTGTCGCGCCCGTACCGGACCGGGACCGGCAACGGGATCGCAACCCTCGGTGCTGCACCCGCACCTCGCTCAGCCAGTGAGCGGGAACCGGTCTGTATGTGGGATCCGAACCCTTGGCGGGAGCACCGCAACGCTCCCAAGCGGCGCACTGTAGCAGTGCGCCACCGGGCTGACCCCTCAAGCATAGGTTTTATAAACATTATTATTCAAGAGTCACCTGCACTCCATGTATAATAATTAAAACCTTTAAATAGAGCTTCTTAGTTTAAAAAGTACTTTTATATGTGAGGGTACTTCAAAACATTCATGGAAAAATAGAATTAAAAGATGTGAATCTCTCCATGAATGTTTTGAAGTACTCTCATATAGCCTCTTACTGACTTTTTATAACAACTGTGTGATGGAGGCCAAGCTTTACTAATGCCACCATTTATGTGAAGATCAGGGTGCCCAAATTACTTGTCTAAGCTCATTGAGCTTGGAGGATACAGAATTGGGACTAGCTCCAAGACTTACCTCTTTTTTTTTTCTTGGCAGTGGGCTGGTAGGGAGATCTGAACCCTTGACATCGGTGTTATAACACCAGGCTCTAACCAACTGAGCTAACAGGCTAGCCAGGACTCTTACCTCTTAATCCATTGTTTTCTTCTCTTGCCTTTTATCTTCTTTCTGTTTAATAGCCATTACAAAGGTGAGATAGCTCCTCTCTAGAGACCCATTTATTTTGTTGATATTGGAAGTAAGGCAGAGGCACTGTCTGAAATTTTTGTTAGAGGGGATAGAATATGGAATTAGGATAAGGATGTCATAATGCCTTAGTGTATTAAAAGAAACATAATTCAGGCTGGCTAGTTAGCTCAGTTGGTTAGAAGACAGCCTTGTAACAACAAGGTCAAGTGTTTGGATCCCTGTACCGGCCAGCTGCAAAACAAAACAACAAAGAAAAAAAAAAGAAACAGTTCACCATGCACTTTACAGATTTTTCTCTTAAAGGATAAAATGAGATAGTAGGCAGAAAGAATTTTCAAACTATGAAAGTTTATAAAGGTATAAGGCACAATGAGACTATCAACTAGAAATCTTTTAGTTTAAAGCACCAGAAAATCCAACCCAGAATGGATTGGTGAAATTATTGGCCCATGTAATTAAACATTCTGGGGTAGGACTGTTCATCAGATAGGATGTTCTCTGCTGTAAGTAATAGAAAATTACTTAAACAGGTTAAAACAAGATAATATATTATTTTACATTAAAAAAAAGATGGAGTGGGCTCTGAGTTAACAGAGCAGCTCACTAGTGCCATCAAGGACCTGGATTTACTCCATCTCTTTGCTTTGCCATTCTTGGCTTTGGTATCTTCCTCAGCTGGCACTAAGATGATGATGGGAGTTCCTAGACCAGACCCAGATCAGGTAACATCCAGGGGAAGAAAGGGAGATTGTCTCTGCCTGTCTTTCTTTCTTAGAAGTGAAAAAAATCTTTCCCAGAGACTTCCTGGACTTATTCGTCCCATGTCTTACTGGCCAGCATTGGGCCATATGCCTATTGCTGAATCACCACTTAGGCTAATTAAGTCTTATGCCTGGAACAGGGGACCTGAATAATTTTCCTCTAAACCACATGGAATATCTGATGGTTGTGTTAGGAGGGGAAAGGAGTGGACAACTTCCATTTTTAGGTAAGACTGGATCCGGAGGCAATACTCTCCTGAGTCAGCTTTGTCCCTGGGCACAATCCTCTAATGTGTGTAGTTTTAGACCTCACATAATTCAGAGAATGAGAGAGAGAGAGAGAGAGAGAGAGAGAGAGAGAGAGAGAGAGAGAGAGAGAGAGAGATATCTTTATAGTAGCCTCTGTGGAAAAGAGACGATTCTTTCTCCAGAAACTTCTTTTTTGGATCTTGTTGGCCTAAATGGGATTATGAATTACTTATTAAGTGATTGAAACCTAGACATGATTTATTCTCAGTGGAACTGAGGATGGGGTCATTCCCACCAAGCTACCATATGGCTCAAAATGAAGAAGTTTCCAAAGGAAAATTAGGGGTAAAGGGGGAATAGATACTGTAGATATTGATGTACGGCACAATAATAACAATTCAAGGCCCTTCATTATCTGGCCCCAAAGCGCCATAGCTTTCTCCTTCAATTAATCCATCTCTCCCTATAGATAAGGCAAAGTGATAGGCATGCAGTAAGACAAAAAGATAAAATCCCTATCTACTAAAAGTTTACAAAGGAGTATGTGGTAGTAAGTCCTATAAGCGACGTATGAAATTGGGAGTTCCGGTCAAGATGGCGGAATGGATGGTCCCCAGTGTCACCCACAAATCAACAAATTTACAACTATAAAAATGTAACAACAGCCAAGCTAGGGCCGCTGGAGCTCAGGGGAAGAGGAGGAGAGACCTATGGAGTTCATGAAGGGGGAGAAGCCATGATGAGAGAAAGAAAAAACTGCTCAGAGTATTTCAGGCTGTGGCCGCTTTAAGGCTGGAACTGCTGAGTGGATGGAGCAGGAGCCGGCAGAAGCCACAACTGTGCCCTTCGGAAGGAGTTACTTGGAGGTAGCAGGGGAGAAGAGGGCCTTGGTGGCCCCCAGGACAGCAAGACCATTAATAGGGTTTCTGTGACCCACGCAGGAGTGAGCAGCCAGAACAGCTGAAAAAGGGGAGCCAGTCAGAGGCTGGTGAGTCATTGCAAGGGACTGGCACAGGACTTGTCCCATGGGTGGTGGGGGAGATGGGCCCACTATGAGAACACTGGGACACAGTAAGGACAGCTGATCTGTCCCCCAAACAGTGCAGGACCACTCAGAGGAGACTGTTTGGGAATGCAGAATTGCATGGGGTGCAGTTTGATGAAAAGATTTGGTCCCAGATCAGAGTTTCTACACAACCCAGGTGCACCTGGTCCCTGGAAAACTGGAAGTACCTATAAAGTGAGCCATTAAACTCTGAGCTGCACAAAAAGTCTTCCCTAGGGAAACAGCAGCAAAGCAGCAATTGAGCTCAACAACACATGTGGCTCAAGTACTGGTTCCCACAGGAAGTTCCCCCATTTTAGAAGTAAGCAATGGACAAAAAATTAGTTCCAGCCCAGGCAAACCGTCAGTGCCTCAGGGCCTGCCTGGGGACCCAGGGTATGGATCCAGGGACCGGATCCCCCCGCCCACAACCAGGCACACCACCAGTGCCGAGGAGCATGCCAAAAAACATCACCTCCATGTGGGCGGCCCACCACCGCAACCACAGTAACCACAGCTGCCATGAAAGTAGCTAGACACCACAACCACCACAGAAATGGTCTGCTTGATGTCAATGGAGTGCATTGACACAAGGAGAGTCACCAGCAGAGACCAAAGAAAAGAATAGGATGTCTCTCTCTACAAAGCCCATTCCAGAGTGACAGAAGAAGCATCTGCTCTATGATAACATTGGGGGACCTGACCACACCTTTCAGCATTGGACAGATCATCTAGGCAACAAATCAACAGAGTAATCATTACTCTTTCAGAGGGAGAGAAGAAATCTAGGGTTATCAGTGGTGGGAGGGAGAGGGGGATAGGGAGAGATTGGACAAGGTGTAGGGGCGCACGGACAAAGGAATCACACGAGACCCGGGCTAACAGTTCGCCAAGGAGGTTCTGCTTTATTCAAGGACTGCGCGTACATTTATAGGGAGCTGCATTCCGGGGTTGGATAGGGGGTGGACGGGGCAGTAGCTGATTGGATGGGGCTGGGCAGGAGGTAAGCCTTGACCTGTGACTGGCTGAGGTTTGGAGCGGGTGGGCCTGTTTACTGTGGAGAAGAACCAGGAAAGGCGCCATATTGCCAGGGTGTGTCCCTGTTCAGGCACCCATGGGGTCCCTACACCTACACAAGGGACATAAAGAATGTGTGGAGTATACATAAAGCAAATGTATTTCACAGGGCTTGGTTTTCCAAAGCCTTGCAGTTTCAGGTTTAGCCTAATTTCTTAAAAGTACATATAAAATGTTGACCTTGCAAAAGACAGGAAATTTTTCCCCAGGCTAGTCTGTGTTATAAGATAAAGAATTGTAGCACAGCAAGGTTGCTGGCTCAAAGGACATACAGGTTACTGATTGATATGTAAAGATACTGGGAAATTGCTATAAGGAGAGAGAATGTTTTCTAAGATTGAATGTAGAGCTACAAAGGCAGGAGAAAGAAGTTTGAAATGCTATAAAAATTATAAGAACTGAGGAGTGGTTAAAAAAAAAAGGTAGACTCATCTCTTAAAAATAACAATTCTATTATTGTAGTAAGTAGTTTTAGTAATAACAGCTGACTTATTTGGAGTGCTTACCATGTACTAGTGCTTTACCACTTGGCATATATTTTTTCATTTAATCCTGATTTTATTGATATTATGTTTTTTCCGTAATAACTTCGTATAGCATACATTATATGAATGTTACCAGCCTATATTGTTAAACTATAACCCCACCTATGTTCTCTTCCTGTAACTTGCTGGTCTGGAGAATAAATGTGGGAAGAGAACCCCAATTCCTGGTTCATTTCCCAAATGGAAGGAATGCCTCTCTCTTGAGGGTTCCAGGAAATTAACCCCTGCAGGGCTTCTCACTGCTCAGAAGAGATAGGCTTTGAGTAATCTTTTGTGGCTCCGTCACCCAGGGGAAGATGGGTGACAAATCCATGGGAGGCAAAGCAACAATAAGTACAATTTGTAGCAATATACATACTGGTAATACTGATTTGATCAACATGTCAACAATGAATCCCAAAAATATGTATAATCAATTAAGGTTCAACAACAACAACAAAAAGATGTATGAAATCTAATAGAAGATGAAGAAATAATATGGGTGATAATGATAGAAAAAATTGACTAGGCTTCTTGGGATGAGGAAGATTTTGATGGACATAGACTGTGTTTAGAAGTTGGGTTCAAGCTATGGCATTTTTTGGCCAAGAGAATGACCTGAGCATATACATAGACATGGGAGAAATACAAAGTATAAAATTGAAGTGGGCTGGCCAGTTAGCTGACTTGGTTATAGCTTGGTGATGATGTCATCAAGGTTAAGGATTCAGATCCCCACATTGGCCAGTTGCCAAAACAAAGCCGAGACACGAGATTCTAGAACTTAGCTGCCCGCTATTGTGGCCACCAGCCAAATATGACTTTAATGTGGTGGCTAGTACAAATTGAGACAAGATGTAATGGTAAATACATACCAGATCTTAAAAACTTAATATAAAAATGTAAACTGTCTTATTAATAATCTTTATATTGATTATATGTTAAAATATATTTTGGATATACTAGGTTAAATAATTAAACTGTATAGATTAAATTAATTTCGCCTATTTATTTTTACTTTTGTTAACGTGACTATTAGAAAAGTTAAAATTATGTGACACATTATATTTCTATTGGGCAGTGATGCTCTAGAAAATGGAATAGTTATGAGTACTCTATCATCTAGCTTATGAAAACAGGCAATGATGGTGGTAAAACAACAGATATAAATATCCCAGAAGGTGTCAAGGATTTCATCTTACAATGAAAAACATCATAAAGGTTATATCTAATACATCAGTCATTTTCCTTACATTGCAAGATACCCTGCTATGAGTTTACTTTCCTAATCTTTTTTGATTTAGTTTGCCCACTAGAGAATATTAAAAAACAATATTAAGTACTGCATTTTACTGCCTATTAGCTAAAATACTTAGACTCTGGAAGCAAATATTTCTTAGAGGAATTTTGATAATTGACCACTGTTAATTTTTTAATTTTTTTTTCTATCATGTTTCCTTTTTTCTTTTTTTTTCTTTTTTTGCAGCTGGCTGGTAAGAAGATCTAAACTCTTGAACCTGGTGTTATAATACAGGGCTCTAACCAGCTAACTGGCCAGCCCAATCGTGTTTTCTTAATATTAAATTTTTACTAGTTGTGTTAATTTGGTAAAAATCATAATTTTCATCTATAAAATGGGGATAATAAAAGTTAGTATGCATGTATGTTGTATTAAATGAGGTAAGTGAATGTGCTCTGTAAATGCCTTTCAATATAAACAGCAAGGCATTGTGTTAGGAATTGTAGGAGAGAAAGATGGTTAAGATCTCTTTCTCAACAGAGAGCAAGTGATAAACGTGTGTTAAAACAATTGGACTTCAGCGCAAGGTGACTCAGACACTCAGATGAGGTGCTACATTTATACTATGTGAGCAAAGTAGAAAGAATGATTGATGGGCCGAGCCCGTGGCGCACTCGGGAGAGTGCGGCGCTGGGAGCACAGCAGCGCTCCCTGCTGCGGGTTCGGATCCTATATAGGGATGGCCGGTGCGCTCACTGGCTGAGCGCGGTGCGGCTGGTCTCAAAAAGGACAAAAAAAAAAAAAAAGAGGGATTGATTCTACCTGGGTAGTCACATTTGAGCAAGGTCTCAATAGACAAGGGTATAGGGGTGAGTGGGTGGGTAGGCAGGCATTTTAGATTTTGGGGAAAGAAAACTTCATGGTATGTATTTGACGTTCCTCTTAATTTTTTTTTTTTTTTGTCTTTTTTCGTGTCCGGCAACAGATCGCAACCCTCAGTGTCGCGCCCGTACTGGACCGGGACCGGCAATGGGATCGCAACCCTTGGCGCTGCGCCCGCACCTCGCTCAGCCAGTGAGCGGGAACCGGTCTGTATGTGGGATCCGAACCCTCGGCGGGAGCGCCGCCGCGCTCCCAAGTGGCGCACTGTAGCAGTGTGCCACCGGGCCGGCCCCAGACGTTCCTTTTAATTTAAGTATTCATGGCTTTTAATATATTACGATTGGCTCTATGTTGCCTCACGTGTACCTCAGTGGAGCATCTGCCAGCCTGGGATGAGAGTTCCTCATGTATAGGGACTGCCATATTCATCTGTGTGTACCCATTGTCCAGCACAGAACCTGGCAAAAGGTTCAGTAGGTATTTGATGAGTGAATAAATGAGCAAGAATGGTGTCATTTAGAAGATAGTGTATCATTTTCTTATTTTCTAGTTCAAAATATAATATCTTTAAGGATGTGTTTGAATTTCTAGATCTTTATCACATACTTAGAGATATATTTGCTGATAGTTGTGCATTTACATTGTGCGAGAGGCAGGTTCTTATTCTCATGTGAAGAACTGATCTGAAGTCATGGAGCTTTAGTTAGTTACCTGCTGCTACAGAGGACCCATACTCCACCTCCCAGTGACCATCACATTCCTGCGGGTTTTTAGCACAACTTCCCATGGGGCCCCATTCAGTGAAATATATAGTTGGCTTCGCTTCTAGGAAAAAAAAATGACGCTTTGCCTGCCAACTTTTGGCTGCTGGGAATGGAATGTTATTCTGCAGGGGAGGAAGCATGATGGAAGTGTTCTACCTACAGGAAATCTAATATTTGCTCTGCAGTAAAGCATACGAAAAATTGAAAGAAAGGAAGCAAAGGAAGAGGCTTATTATCCAGAAGCTCACTTTCTGTGAGATTTCCTCCCCCCGCATTCTGTTATACAATCATTACATTTTTTTGTTTTTTTAATTTAATTTAATTTTATTATTATGAATATTCATGAGATACAAATTACCAGAAATTGCTTTTATACCCTTTTTTTGTTCCCACCCAGGTGTCCCCCAACCCCCCCCCCACTCCGCTTTGCAGCAATCATTACGTTTTAATGTTTCTGTCTAACTGGTCATTTGCTTTTATATTGGGATCCATTTGAATCCCTTTTATATATTGGAATCCACTATGAATACCATTGTCAGACTCACTGAAAAAAACAAATGAAGAAAAAGGGAGAAAATTTTTTTATTTTACTCTTCCCATCATTTTGAGAAAGGAAGTCAGAAAAGCTGTATTCTCTGCATACTCCCTTCCCCCTCTACCCATTCATAATGATTTTTATCAGTGGACTAATTATACTATGGATTTTACAATTAGAATCATAAATAGGAGCCATTCTTTGTGTAACTGACTTCCCCCCCATCCCCCCGCCCCCGGGAATAATACAGCTTTTATGCAGAGAATACTTGCAAAAACTTACTACCTACAAAGCTGAATATATTTTGCCCTTACCAGGAACACAAAGGGTTAAATTAAAGGTTCTCTCAAGATCTGGATGAAAAGAGGAAAGGCTGGGCCCCGTAGTTTTTCCCTGTAGGCATTCATTATTTTGCACCCAGTGACCTTTTCCTTGTCCTCGTGGTTAGCTCCTTTCATACAACTCCGGGATTTGGTCTGAGTTTTGACCACCACTGTGAATTTTTAATTATTTGGCAGGGAGAGCTTTATTGGATGAAGCTCTTCTAATTCAGACACATTTTGACATGGCCTAAAAATCTATTCAATAAGTAATAAGTGCACCCTGTTTTTGAGCTTTATGAGGGTTATGGATGTGTTAAGGCTCAGGGTTTTTTTTTTTTTTTTAAATTATTTTTTAATTTTTTTTTTCCTTTTTGTCTTTTTTACTGACCGGCAATGGGATCCCGGCCATCCCTATGTAGGATCTGAACCTGCGGCGGGAGCGCTGCTGCGCTCCCAGCGCTGCACTCTCCCGAGTGCGCCACGGGCTCGGCCCTTAAAAGGAATTTTTTTTTTTCCTTTTTGTCTTTTTTACTGACCGGCAATGGGATCGCAACCCTCAGTGTTGCACCCACACCACGCTCAGCCAGTGAGCGGGAATCGGTCTCCACATGGGATCCGAACCCTCGGCGGGAGCGCCGCTGCGCTCCCAAGCGGTGCACTCTCCAGTGCGCCACCGGGCTGGCCCCAAGGCTCAGGGTTTTGATGGGAATTAGGAATGGTTTAAACTCAGGGTTACAGAGAGAGAGTTGAGAGTGAGGGCTGCAGTAAGTTTAGCTCGGATGGAGGAAGGGCTGGTGATATCTGTGGCAAACCCTCCCTCTCTTCCATAGTTTTGTATTTGGGCCCCACAAGTTACCCAGATTATGGTTGACAAATTTAAGAATAATACTGCAAATTTTAGTAAAACGAGTCATATTTTTGAAGGAAAATGAAGCCAAATAAAGACTCGGTACATAAAAAGTCCCTTTAAAATCTCCACACAACTTTCTACAGTTCAGTTTCTTTCTCATTCTTTTTCTCCTCTCCTGTGACTTTGGGAAAGTTGCTTTAACCTCTCCAGGCCTCAGTTCCTTCTTTTGTTTTTTTAAAATAAAGGGTTTGGACTAATCTTTAAGGTTAATTTTAGCTCTAAAACATTTTCATTTAATACCCCATTCACTAATTAAATTGCTTTTTTCAAGCACACTATAATGCATGATAAATTTTTCCTTATTTAAAAAAATGCGTAATTACCAGTTTTCGAGTATAGGCTTACCTATGTTTTTATTGTAGTGTACACACCATGCAGTGTACGCATCATGCAGACCTTTGGGAATATAACCTTCAATTTCCGCATTGTAAATGAAAGGTCACATAGTTTAAACCACTTTGAAGTCAGTGAGACCTGAACTCAAATCCTTGGCTCTGGCAAGTACTGGCTTTCTGGCTTTAGCAAATGACTTAAAATTGCCAAGCCTCAATTTCCTCGTTTGTAATGTGGGGATAATGTGAGAAATGCCGTCACCCATCCAAAGCCAAAGGATGGACACGGAGACATGAGGTACAGCGAAGCGAGACTTAAATTACTGCCTTGAAAGGTTCGGGTGTCTGACGGGCAGGCACACGGAAAAGGGCTGTAGCAAGCAATTTATTTCCTAGTATGCAAGTCCCTGCCTCCGCCTCCTCATTGGTCAGGGTGGACAATCCTCCCGGATGACGTCTAAGAGTATCCCAATTTACTACCCTCTTGTAGGAAATTTCTTTGTCTGAGGGCTCAGGACAAGCCCTTGAAAAAGGTCCACCCAAAACCCTGTGTAAGGAGAAACACTAGGAAATGAAGAGAACAATAAAGGGCTATTAACTCATTAAAATCTTGAGGAGAACTTTATCCATTTGAGGCAAACAATTAAGGGCTGGTAACTCAGCATCTGAAGGAGAACTTTTATCTATTCAGCAACCCCCAGGAATGGGCTGGACCAGTCAGACAACTTTTGGGCTGGGCCTGAATTATATCTGAAAATGAATCACTTAGATTATTTTCTTACAGATAACACTGTATTTTATAAAGTTCTTGTGAGAATTAAATGAGATATTGCATGTAAAGTGCTTAGCATAGAGCCTGGCCTATAGGAAACATGCAGTATATGTTACATAGTGCTGCTTTATGAAACTGTGTCCCAGATTCTATCCAACCAACATACAAACACAATTTATGATGTAATCTTTTATATTGTAAGTCAATGACTATTTCGCTCAATAAACATTTATTGAATGAATGAATTAATGACCAGAATGTTTTCCTGATGGAAACTGACAAAATATTTTTCTCTTTGCAGATCTTATATTGCACTTTAAACACACCTAAAGTTGACATGGGAAAGCTCTTAGGAGGACACATAGGTCTGGAAGATTTCATATTTGCCCATGTGAAAGGAATCAGAAAAGAAGTGAATGTGTATAAATCTGAGGATTCACTTGGGCTCACTATTACGGATAATGGTGTTGGCTATGCTTTTATAAAGGTAAGTTTAGAAAAAAATTACAGTATGACCTAATTGAGTGTAACATAAAACTCTACCAGGTCAAAGAAAGTTAGAAATGATCTTTGGAGTGAGAGCCGGCTCCACAGGGATGCATGGACTGGTAATGTTTCACTTTCTTTTAAAGTATGTTCAAAGACATCTGTTTTTATTTACCCTTTCCTTGAATTTCTTCTCCTCAGTTTAAACTTCTCTAGAATTTAGAACTTACACTGGAAAGGAAAAGTCTGGCCCTGGTTCCGACTCATTATCCATCTAGTAGGCTTTTCCAGATCTGTAGCTCTAGCATCTGAGGACTTCCATTGAATTAGTGTTACTTCAAAAATGCTCTTCAAACAGAACTATGGTTATTGCAAAGGGGGGAGGGGGAGGGGGTCTAGGGAGAAATTGGTTAATGGAGACAAAGAATGAGTACATTTTTTAATGACAAATATGCCAACTATCCTGATTTGATGATCACATATCGTACACAAATACTGATAGTCAGCTCTATACCCCACAAATATATATAATCAATTATGTTTCAATTAAAAAAAATAAGAATGCTCTTCACAATTTTCCAAACTACGATTCCCTTATCTTTTTATTTATTTTTGGCGAAGGGCTGGTACAGGGATCTGAACCCTCTATCTTGGTGTAATCAGCACCATGCTCTCCCAAGTGAGCTAACTGGCCACCTAATTCCTTTATCTTAGTACAAAGAGAGCAATGTAGAGCTACAAAGGCAGGAGAAAGAAGTTTGAAATGCTATAAAAATTATAAGAACTGAGGAGTGGTTAAAAAAAAAAGGTAGACTCATCTCTTAAAAATAACAATTCTATTATTGTAGTAAGTAGTTTTAGTAATAACAGCTGACTTATTTGGAGTGCTTACCATGTACTAGTGCTTTACCACTTGGCATATATTTTTTCATTTAATCCTGATTTTATTGATATTATGTTTTTTCTTTTAATTTTCTTATTGAGGTATAACTTTTTTTTTTGGCGGCTGGCTGGTGTAGGGAGGTATAACCAATTTTTAATGTATAGCTTAATGAATGTTTACATACTTACACCTGTGTAACCACCACCAAGATCAGGGGAAATTGCATTTCTTCCACCCAGAAGGCTCCCTTGTGCTCCTTCCCTGTCAATACTTTCATCCCAAAGTAGCTACTATTCTGACCTCTGTCATCATTTGCTTGTTCTTGAACTTCATATAATCATACATTATGTACTCTATTTCTGGCTTTTTTTTTGCTTAACATGATGTCAATGAGACCCCTATTTTACAGATGTAGAAACAGATAAGAAAAGTTAAGTAGATTGCCCAAAGTTATACAGCTGGACAAATTCAGGATTTGAATCAGGATTGACTCTAGATCTGGATGTCCTACACACTGAGCTAAGAATTAGTGATAGACTTCATGCAGCAGAGCATGTTTTATGCCTTTATTTTGTCTGAATCCTGATTTGCTGATGCATTGTCATCATTAAAGAAACAGTTTTGGGGAAGTTATCTTCTTAACTGTAGATAGTACTTTAATGTCCCACTTGATAGAATGGCTATTTTTAGCTCTGCAAAAGATACGACTGTGCTGAAGGTTGAATGGGTGACCAAATGGAAAATCTGGGTGTGGGGAAAGTCATGTGGGATTATCTGAGGGAAGCTCAGGACATGAGGCACACGCAGCAGTGCTTTTCTAATGTCAGCAGAGAAGGGCTTGGATGTTGTGCAAACATGTGTGGATTATTTAGATCTTAGCCTCTGACGTGCAGAGTTTGTGTTTCTGTTTTTTTTTTTTTAATGCTTTGTCGGACATGTGCCTGCCTGCAAGTACTAGTTACTAGCTCTGTGGAACAGGGCATGGTAGCAAAGGAGAAGGTGGAGCATAATCTAAACTGCCAATATAGTTCAGCTTAGAAGAGAGATGCGTATCATACTGTGTACATGATTGATAATTTTTTTTAATTGAGTGGGGGGGATAATTTCAAACTTATGGAAAGATTGCAATAATAATACAAAGAACTCCTGCATATCATTACCAAATCTCCAATTTTTACCATTTGCCACATTTGCTTTATTGTTCTCTCATATATATATATATATATATATATATATATATGATAGAGTACTTGAGAAAGTTTGTGGAAAAATAGAATGAAGGGTAATATGAATATTTTCATGAACTTTTTGAAGTACCTTCATATATCGCCCTTACCTCTTAATACTTCCCCGTGTAATTACTAAGAATAAGGACATTCTCTTGTACATAACTACAGTGTACTTATGAAATTCGTAAAATCTAATAATGATATAATGCTTTAATCTGTAGTCCATATTGCAGTTTTGTCAGTTGTCCTAATAGTGTCCATTTCTTTTCCCCCAGTACAGGTTCATTCCAGGATTATGCATTTCATTTAGTGGTCATGTCTTTTTAGTCTTCTTTAATCTAGAATAGTTCCTCAGCCTTTTATAGGATGTCCCTTAATTTGGATTTTTCTGATGTTTTTGCATGTTGAGACACAGGTTGTACATTTTGGGCAGGAGAATTACATAAGTAATGCTGTGTCCTTCTTAGTGTACCACATTAGAAGGTACGTGATGTTGGTTTGTCTAATTATTTGTGACATTCCTTTTTGTCACTTGTCTAAGGTAGGGTCCACCAGTCTTTTTCACTGCAAAGTTATTATATTTTCTTTTGCAATTAATAAGTGATTGTGGGGAGATACTTTGATATTATGAAAATATCCTGTTTCCTTACTTATATCCCACAGATACAGCATCTGCTGGAGTCTTGCCTAAATAAATTTTTCCTATAATCATTGCAAAATGATGATTTTTCTAATTCCATCATTCCTTATATGTTTATAAGGAAGCATTTTATTTAAAAATCATTCCCCTTTATTTACTTATTTAGTATCAGCATGGACATGAGATTTCTTCTTTTACTCAGTGGGTTATAATCTATTACTATCATTCGTTTTGATGCCTAAATTTTCTGGGATTTGGCCAAATTTTCAGGAATCCCTTTAAGCTGGTTCCTGTGTCCTTTTGACTTGGCTCCCATCATTTTATTGAGCAATTCCTTATTTTTTGGCAAAATAAGATGTTTTAGGTTCATCTTATGTCTTCTTTTCCCTGGGGCTGGAATCAAACCATTTCTCTAAGAAACTCTTTTTTTTTTTTTTTGACGGGGATTGGATATTTCAAAACCAAGGTGTGCTCATTCATTGCTATTGGAGTGGCATTATTTCTAGGTCCTTTCAGTGGTAGGATTGATGTTTTTAAGAAATGTTTATTAGAATGTCTAATGTTTATTAGAAGTTATGAATTCATAATTATGCCTCTAATTCTTATTCTTCCCCACAAGGTTCTTCCTTGGCTTCCATCAAAATATTTACTTTCATAATCATTAAAGTATTTACTCATTTGCTTAGTCCTATGATATCTTTAGAATAGTTTTAGAATTGCTAATCCATAATACTATGAAGAAACCTAAGAAGAGTTCAAAATTTATGTGCACTTCATTTTGTCTTCAGACTAAATATATATATAGAATCAAAGTACTGTGTTCAAAAGTTACTTGGAATAGTTCTGTCCTGCCCCCTGCCCCACCCCCACCCTGGGTGATTATTCATTTGCAATACTGTTGAGTCCATTGCTTCTGTTGGAGTTTTTTCCTCATCCATGTTGATTTAATTTTATTTTCTGAATATGTAGAATGTAAACATGATTCAAAAAGTCAAAACTATATTAAAAGACAAATTCAGAGATGTGCCACTCCTTCTCCTATTCCTCCTATCCCATTATCCTCTTCTCCCCCTCCTTAGTGGTAATCAGTTTCTGATTTATCCTTCCTATGCTTCTTTTTGCCAAAATAAGCAGGAAAAAAAAAATGTTCGACGAATTTGCATGTCATTCTTGTGTGGGGACCGTCCTAATCTTTGTATGGTCCCAATTTTAATGTATTTGCTGCTGAAGTGAGTACTTGATATGCTTTTAACAGTGGCTAGAAATAAGAGCACGTGAAAGTAAGAGTAGGACAGTGTAGTAGAGATTCAAATAATTAGGCCAGCCCGTGGCTCACTCGGTAGAGTGTGGTGCTGATAACACCAAGGCCACAGGTTCGGATCTATATAAGGATGGCCGGTTTGCTCACTGGCTGAGCGTGGTGCTGACAACACCAAGCCAAGGGTTGAGATCCCCTTACCAGTCATCTTTAAAAAAAAAAAACAAAAAACAAGTAATGGTGAGGCAGGAGTCTGTGATTAGGGAGGCAGTGTGGTGTGATACACCGGAGCATGGTCTTTAGAATCAGACAGGCTTTCGTTCACTTATTTACTAGCTGTGTGACCTTGGAGAAGTTCTTGAACCTTTCTGAGTCTTCTCTCAAATGGGAATATTATCATCTACTTTATAGGGTTAGTTGGGGTATAAATATAATGACACATAAAATGCCCGACAGTGCTCATGATTGATAGCTAATACTTAAATAATAATAGCAGTAATAAATCATTACATAATTAGGAGAGAGATCAATGGCAGAGAAGTGCATTTTATAGTTCTGCATGGTTCTCACAGATCAAGTTTTCAGATGAAAAGACAATAGACTTAAACGTTCATGATTTTTAGTATCCAAGTCTCAACATTTCCCAGGACAAAAAATATATAAACATAAAATTCAGAGCATACTTATGACAAAACCTATAAATTTCTAGTATAGCTTAAGATGGGAGTTGGCAAACATTTTTTCTAAAGAGCCAGATAGTGTTTTGTGCTTTGTGAGTCATACAGTCTCTGTTGCAACTACTCAGCTAAGCCACTGTAGCATGAAAACAGCCACGACACTTAAATGAATGAGCATGGATGTTTCCCAGTAAGAACTTATTTACGGATACTGTAATATGAATTTCATATAATTTTCATGTCACAAATATTCTGTAAATTTTTTCAACTATTCAAAAAGGTAAAAACTGTTCATAACTCTTGGGTCATATAGAAATAGGTGGTGGCCTGGATTTGATCTGTGAGCCATAGTTTGCTGATTGCAGGTTTAAGGGAAGAGAGTTGTACTTTTAGATTCAAAATAAAAATAAGAGTTTATAACATGCAATTAGGAAATGAGGTTAAGGTTAAAGTTATTATTAAAAAACAAACCTAAATTCATTTTTGATTGAAATAGTTTGAATAACTACAAAACTGTCGTATTTCAGTATACCTCATATAGAAATCTTTATGATTTAGCATACTTTTACTTTAGTAGAACCAAATTAATCACATTTTAGAGTGCTCATCATTCTGAGAAATATGGTACTCATAGCTTGTATTTCTAACGTTTTGCTTATTCAATTGTCCAAATTAAGAATTAGCAAAGCTGGAAATGTAGGAAGTGAAGTGGGTGGATTCTAGGATGGGAGCTGGGGTCTATGAGCAGAGGCCTGTAAAGCCAGAATAGAAGAGGGGATTTGAGAAAATAGTTAATGTTTGAGATCTGGAGGCCATGGTATTGATGAGGAACAGCTTTAGTAGATATAAGGAATGGAAAGTGGAAAGATAGGGGTTGTTGTAAAGTGAAATTTCAGAGTTCAAAGGTGACAGATCATTTAGTAGTTATAAACTAAAACCTTGCACTTGGGATCAGAATACCTTGGATGCTACATCTGACTTTTTTTTCTTTCTAAAATTTTTATAATTGCATCACCTCTGTTTGAGACCCAGTTCTGTTTATCAGCTGTGTTTCTTGGCCAAACCATGTAATCATTGTGCCTTGAGTTCCTCATTTATTTAATGAAATAATATTCCTCTCCTAGGCTTATTGTGAGGACTAAATCAGTTATTTATAATTGTTGTATAAATGTTAGTTTGTTATTATGAGCAAGGTTTGAGGACAGTGCTGTTGGAAGAATCAGCAGCACAGATCTCAAAGTTGCTGACTACAGCGGCAGGACATGTAGCTGAAACAACCTTGAGTGTGGTGCTTAAGATGTCAGGAAGGGTGGAATGCCAACCTCGAGTCTAGCTGATGTCTGTGATGGGAAGGCAGGGTTCTCTAAATATATGAGATGAATTTAATAGAAGGTACCATAATAATCTAAAATGGTTTGGAATCTGTATGTTTAATAATGTAAATCCTATCTTCCAAAAAATATTTAAGTCTTCTATGCCTTTTGTGGCATCAAGCTCCAAAACCAGATGACAGAAAGTTCCTGTTACATAGAATAATATAAGAGACTCAGTAGATATAAGTATAGAATTAATGCCTCTCTCTTTCTTCTAGTCCTTTGGGCCTGATTAGTACTTTTGGTAACATTATTAATCTTTTCAAGTTATTGTATGATTATCAAAGTACATTAAATTTCAGAAACTTGTCTGCATTGCTACCTCATTCTTTATTCTACCCATTTACGAGGCTAATGCTGAGGTAACCCATAAAATATGTAATCAGTGTCTCTGACTTTGCTTCTATATCTGTTCATCTTCTGGTGTTGTTCTTGAAGCATTTAAAAAAATTTTTAAGGGCCGGCCCGGTGGCGCACTGCTATAGTGTGCTGCTTGCTCCCGCCGAGGGTTCGGATCCCACATACAGACCGGTTCCCGCTCACTGGCTGAGTGAGGTGCAGGCGCAGCACCGAGGGTTGCGATCCTGTTGCCGGTCCTGGTCCGGTACGGGCGCGACACTGAGGGTTGCGATCCGTTGCCGGACACGAAAAAAGACAAAAAGGAAAAAAAAAAATTTTTAAGATCGACACATAATAATTGTGTACATTTATGGGGTATGGTATGATGTCTTGATGTATACATTATAGAAAAATTCAATTAAGCAAATTAATGTGTCTATCACCTAATCAATTTATCTTTTTTTTTGTGATGAGAATGTTAAAAATCTATTTTAGCAATTTTTAAATATACAACACATTATTATTATTAACTGTGGTTACCATGCAGTACAATAGATTTCTAAAACTTACTCCTCCAGTTTAACTGAAAATTTATACCCTTTAATCAACATCTTTCCTTTCCCCATCTCTCCCTACCCTCAGCCTCTGGTAACCACCCTTCTACTCTTTCTATGAAATTGACATTTTTTAGATTCCACATATGTGAGATGATACAGTATTTGTCTTTCTGTGCCTCAAGTTTCTTATAGTGATTTTCCCGTCTCTTCATTACAGATCCTTATCTGCTGCCTCTGATAATTATATATGCTTTGACTTTTCTCTTGGCCACCTGTATTCTCACGCTGCTGCCTGCTCTGACATCTGGTAACTGCCTTTCTCCCTCTGTCTGGGCACCCTTCTAGTGACCTTTACAGCTACTTGGCAACCCTAGATTTCTGTTACTCTGACCTTTAATTCACTGGTTAGATTCATACATGTCTTTAAAGTCTTTCACTTCATTAATATTATATAATGCTTATTCTAAATAAAATTATAACAATAAGTCTTAGACTAAAAAATATGTGGTGGGACACTGAAATTTGTTGGCATAGTTGATTAAAGAAAAAATATGTTCATGATGAATTCTTGAATTAGAATAAAAATTAGAATAAAAATTAAGAAAAAAGTAAGTTAAATATAGGCTTCAGATTCTTTAAAGGCTTAAGAATGGTTATATAACAGAATATTTAATGTTTTTTCTCTTCTTTAGACTTGTTTAATCTTGCTTATTTTTCTATGACAGTTTAGAAACTAGTCGAACTGAGTGGTATGTTGTGGTTACCATTGTTTCTTTTAGCTCTCTAAGACTAATATGGATTTCTAATAAAATAATGTCAATTATGAAATTTATGGTTTGTTTGCTTTATAATTAACTATTTGTAATGATAAATAATGGGGTCTGTTTAAATTGGCATTATCATGTCATTTGCATAGATAATGTTAACAGTTACTATTACAATGAACATAGCAATATTCTTAAAATATGGGGGTAAAAAATAAATTGTGAGTTTTGGTATATAATAATGCAACTTAAAAATTAAAAATGCTCAGGTTAGTCTTCTACAACTTTTTTTTTTTTTTTAGTGACAATATTGTGGAGATGCTAGGGCACATGAGATAAGTTTTCTCTTAACTCTTGAACACAGTGATCAATTGCCCTGATATTCAGAAGATGTTAGATACTTATACCTGGCAAGGGTGGGGAATACACATACTTTTATTACACAATAGCAGCAGCCCCTAGTTTTTCTATCCTATCATTTCCATGAAGGATTTGTCTCCTAAGGCAGATTGTAGCCTTCATTTTGCCCCATTCTTCAGTACTGTTGAAGTACTTTTGTACATCTTCTGCAAAGTTTTGTGGAGCTCCTGTGCCTAAAATCCTTTCAGAAATTCTTGGTGCCATCTTAAGAGTCTTAGACCCCATTTTGAGACTCTGCAACATAGATGTGTTGTAGAGAAGTAAGATAGATTTAAGAAAGAGCAACTTGAATTTTCTCTTGGGTCTTAAGTTCTCTTTATCTAAAATACATAAATGAAAAAGGATAGTATAAAATCATCCTTACTGATTCTCAAAATGGTAACCACACTTATTTCTTACCATGTATTAATCTTCTCATCTCTTACCGTTCTTTGCGTCTTTGCATTTGTAACTAAGGTTTAAGAAAATGTAGCCAGTAGAAAAAGCTGAAGCTCTATTCTTATGTAATGGGTTTTATGTCGAAATGATGCCACAATCATTTATGGAGGGACTTTTTTATGTAGGCATTGTGCTAGGCACAGGACAGACAGTGGTGAGTAAGACCAGCTCTGTCCCCAAGGAAATTACAGTTTAGTAATGGAGACTGAGAGGTAAAGGAGCAATTGAATTGAACAATTGTATGTTGAATCTGGCAATTTATTTGATCTTCCCAAGCCTCAATCTTCCTGATCCATGACATGAGAGTCTCATAAAGTTGTTAGAATGAAATGAAATAGCAAATGTAAAGTGCTAAGCTTAGACCTCAGCATATATAGCAAAAAATATTTAGAAGCGTGAGAGTGGCACCTTACTCATCCTTGAAGGGAGTGGGTTGGAGGATGTCAGGAAAAGCTTCCCTGAGGAGGTGGTGGTTCTGACTAGGAGCTGAATTCTGAATGATAAGGAAAGGAAGGTGAAGAGTGTTGGAGGTAAGGTGGTTGTTAGTTTTGTTGCTTAGTTTTCCATTTTAACTGAACATTGAATTGCATTGCTAATATGCCAATAGATTGTATATAGATAATATCTCAAGTGGATGAAAAATAATGTTAATTTTCTTTCTTTCAGAGAATTAAAGATGGTGGCATTATTGACTCAATTAAAACAATCTGTGTGGGGGATCATATTGAATCCATAAATGGAGAAAACGTCACTGGGTGGCGTCACTATGATGTTGCTAAGAAGTTAAGGGAATTAAAGAAAGAAGAACTCTTTACCATGAAGTTAATAGAACCTAGGAAGGCATTTGGTAAGTTGGTGTGTGTGTGTGTGTGTGTGTGTGTGTGTGTGTGTGTGTGTGTGATGTTCCCTTCCCTGGTTTATCTTTCTACAGGAAATGAGTGCTATGATGTGGTGCCATATGCTTTTAGTATATCTCCTTATGTAACACATGAGTTAAGAACAAAGAAAATGATAGATAGCACTACTTATAAGGAAAGCAACTACTGAAGGGTGAAAAAAAGGAAAAATTGCCTTGTACAAGGACATTTTCTGAACATTTGGAATTACAGAGTCTTATGTTTAGCGATTGTATTTGATGTGGTCGTTCCAGTCTCTGAGAACAGCACATTGTATTGTTTTCATTTTGCTGAGTGGTAAGATTTTTGATTGAGCTCTTTAAACCATAATAACTATTGTTCATGAACCTCAGCAGCAAAAATTCTAGTTACACACAGAATTGGTATTTAAAATAGTTATCTAGTCTATTTTAAAGACCTACTTCACCAATACTTTTTCACTCCACTGGCATTTTGAATTTGGCAGTGTGGGAGGGTATGAATTTACTTCCACTGTGGTGTGACATCTGTACTTGCTTGGTTTAAGTCATGGCAGCTGTATTCCAACTGTTGTCAACTCCCTAAGGCCTCCTCATCTCATCTACAGGAAAGTGTGCCAACTTCTCTCTTGGTACCCAGCACTATTTTAATAAGCCACATGAAGGCCTAGCGTTCATCAGGGTTAAAATATCTTTAGCAGAATCGTTCCAGGCCGGCCCTTACTCATCCATGACCCCACCCTGTGTTTTTTCCTTTGCTCACGGAACATAAATATTCCTTCTATTTTGTCTCTAATGCTATTTTCTCAGGGCAGTTAATGAAAATGATGGGAGAGTGCAGTGATCTGAGGAATTACATTTTCTGTCTCTTAGCAAGTGACAGATCTCAGCCATATGAAATTAAAAACTTTTCTCTGTTCCCACATGATTCTGTGCCATTGAATAGAAATACAGTGTAGGTTATATTACTTGTGGTGGACAGAGTTTCACAGACTGTAAGAAAAGGATGCCTTGTGCCAGCACTCGTCCTGGAGGGACGGCTCTAGGAACCACTGCTGTAGATGCTGTGATTCTGCCTGCTGCATTGCAGCGTCCAAGTTCACTTTTCACAGGGGAAGGCAAGCAGCACTCAGGTTTCTATGCTGCAGCTCCTTTTGAAATGGCTGTGTTTGTTAGCCCAGCTCCCCAGATAGCATGATATATAAACTGATAGGGTGTAGGTGGTTTGAAATATTCTTATTTGATTTAGATTCTTTGTAAATCAAAGCCATTCTCTTAGTATAACTCAAGGAATATAACTTTTCTACATTTATCTCCACCTCATTAATCCATTTTCCAGAGTTAATCTTTTCCTATTTTTCCCTGTTGTCTGCATCTAAATCTTTGTCCCTGTGTCTTTGTAGAAAGTTGCCAATATACCTTAATTTGAAGGCTAGGTTGATGATAGTCTGGAATGTTAGAGATCATTGTATTTGTTCCATGATTAGATTTTTGCCTTCAGTATCAGAGAGACATGTGTAATAGTTGATATACTTCACTGTGTTATTGTCCTAGCTACTGTGGAACATGCTCTATGTTGCCTCATGAAATTCATGCACACATTTGAAAAGCATCCTGGGTAGGATTTTCCTATAGAAGTATATTACCTCAGCACCCCAAATTCTGGTGGTGCTGTGGGTTAGGATTCCTGGAGATTGATTTTGGAGCAATGGTGGGTTTTTATTTTCCAAGGTTTCTATGGAAGTTTAACTCAAACTGCTGGTCTGTGTGCATTTTCCACTCCATGGGTTGATCCTTGACTCTGGGCCCTTGCCTGGGGGACTCTCTTTTAGAAGCCTTGCTGCTCTTCCCATCCTCCAGCTCTTAATTTTGCTGTTTATCTTTTTACCTGTGGGATAAAGGCAAAGCTAGTTTGTTCCTCATCCTTTGGTTTCATCTCATTACTTAGCTCTTTGCCATGGAGGGAGTATATATCAGGAGGTACTTACTCTTTTCAATAATCATTGATTCAGGGCCAAGAGTTCAAATTTCATAGTCTTTTATGATAATCTGACTCTTTGTCATCTTGGACTCCTACCAGGAGAAAGGGTCAGTCTAAGTACGGCAGCATTTTCTCTGCGTTCAGAAGGGTTACATAGGCTGAAACTAAGTCAGTTCTAGGATCTTATCGAAAGCTGTCAGAAATGGCCATACACTCTAGTATTTTGACATTTTCCTACCAATTTCCCTAAATGTTTAGCCTAGAGAGGTATGTGGACTATATCCCTAAATACTATAGGAAATGAAATAGTTGGCTGCTTTGCAAATAGCATAGCAAGAGTTGTGAGCACAACTTCTCTGTAGTTGCAAATCCTTAGGGAATCCTTATTGCCCGCTCCCATTAGCCACGTCCCACCTCCAGGGGCCATTATATGTTTCAAATAAATATTACTACACATAATAAAATACTACACATAATAAACACTGCTTAATTTAAGGAAAGGGATTTTATTTATTGGAAGGCAACCAGGTAGGTCTCAGAAACAGAGTTGATCAAGACATGGGAAGGTCAGGAACCAAGGCTGTTTCAGGGATATGTGTACCAGGAATCTTCAAGTCACTGACTTAACTGACTCCCTTCAATTATTTTTTATGTTTATATCACTCCACTCGGGATTCAAATGCCTGGGACAGAGGGGAAAACTGATTAGGTCATGTGCCTATCTTGATAGTAGGGAAGGCAGGCTATATGATTGAAAGGCCTACCAAAATCACACAGAACAGTGAGGGGGAAGTTTCCTTTTGGGCAGGAAAAAGGTAGCAGATGTCCATTTTACCATTTCTCCTAACCTGTTGCACCTTGTCCTGCAGGCCAGAGCAGTGTTGGTTTTCTCTTAATTTGAATCTGACTCTAGCCATGTGTGATAGCTGTCAGTCTGGGAGTATCAGAATGGATCTGGAGGGAGAAGGGTATTGTCAATGTCTTTGGGTATCTGGTCTTAAAGATTTTATTTTTTCCTCCATGTGTTGGGCCCCACATAAATAGCTGTTTGGCAGTGGCATATCTAGAGACCGTGATGTCATCAAGCTTTCTTTTGGGGAAGGAATAAAGCCACATTCTTCTTGGTGATGGCCACCAGATTTGGAGAGGACTACAATCTACAGTTTTAGACTGTACTTCTGGGAAGATCATTCATTTATGTTTCCCACAAATTATTTATTGAGTATCTCCTATGTTCTAGGTACTCTGCTAGGCACAATGGATGCCAAGAAGGAAGACTAAACTATATAGCTTCTGCCTTTTGAAGAGCTCACAGTCTAATAAGAGGCTGTTGTAGGGTGAATTATGTTCTTCAAAATTTACATATTGAAGTCCTAATCACCAGTACCTCAAAATGCAACTATATTTGGCGACAGGGTTTTTAAAGAGATAATTAAGTTAAAATAAGGTGATTACTGTGAGTCTTAATCCAGTATGACTGTGCTCATAAGAACAGGAAATTTGGACACAGGCATGTATAGGGGGAGAAGGCCATTTGAACATGAAGATAGCCATCTGTATACAAGCCAAGGAGAGAGGCCTCAGAAGAAACCAACTCTGGGGACACCTTGATTTTGCACTTCTAGCTTCTAGAACTTTGAGAAAATAAATTTCTGCTGTTAAAGCCATCCAGTCTGTAGTACTTTGTTATGGCAGCCCTAACAAGCTGAAGCCAATAGGCAAACAAACAAATAAACAAACAAACAAACAAAAAGAACAACTCCCCAAAACAAAAGAACAGTGTCAGTTCTTTGACTGTGGAAGTAGATCTTGGGCTCTTTAACAATTTAGAAGGTATTGGTATTTTAGCAGTCTTCTGGCCTGTGGCACATGACAAGAACTTACCTATATGTTTTCATTCAACAGACATTTATTGAGCAATTAGTATATGCTGGTCTTAGGGTGCTAGTTGCCCATATGCTTGGTACATGCATAGATAAGATCCAGATCTAGAAGCTTGTGTCTAGTGAGTGGAGATGGATATGAAAAGAAATAAATTCAATAAAGGGTGTTAGAGGTACTAAAAACATACTGGAGCTATAAGGTGGGAGGTATCAAATCTACCTAATGAGTACAGGAAAAGCTTCCTGAAGAAGGGATTTGAGCTGAATCTGAAAAGATGAGCGGGTACTTGCTCAGTAACAAATTGGGGAAGGTTGTCCTAGGGAGTAAGGACAGAATGAGCAAAGGTACAGAGGTATAGAATAGCATCACGTATTTGGGATGTTGGCCATGTAGGCCAGTGTGTTGGGAATAGAGGTTATAGGTTATAGGTGATAGTGGTGCAAGATATGAAGCTTGAGAGTCAGTAGTGACCAAATTATCAAGGACCTTGTATATGAAGATGAAGAGTAGTCAGTGGAAAACAAATGAAGGGGGTTAAGCAGGGGAGTAACATGATGAGTCTTGGATCTTAGAAAGGTATTTCGTGGATTTTTTTTTGTGTGTGTAAATAAAATTGTATATTTGGAATTAACCATCTGGACTCAAGTTTAGATGATCCCAATTTTGTTGGCAACGTCCAAAGCATCATAATCAGGAGCCAGTCGAACATACGCTTTCTTCTCTCCATCAGCCCTGATCAGGTGTTGACCTTGGCCACATCAGTGTCACAGAGCTTCTTCACAGCCTGTTTGATCTGGTGCTTGTTGGCCTTGACGTCCACAATGAACACAAGTGTGGTGTTGTCTTCTGTCTTCTTCACGGCAGGTGCAGTGGTGAGGGGGAACTTGACGATGGCACAGTGGTCAAGCTTGTTTCTCCTGGGGGTGCTCTTCTAGGATATTTGGGTTGCCTCTGGAGCCACAGTGTCTTGGGCTGCCAGAGGTGGGTGATGTGCGGATCTTCTTCTTTTTGGTGGCTTTGGACACCTTTCAGCACTGCCTTCTTGGCCTTCAAATCTTTTGCTTTGGCTTCGGCTTTGGCAAGGGCAGGAGCTTCCTTCTTCACCTTCAATGCCATCTTGTGAAAGGGTAGAAAGGTATTTTGGAGGCTGTGTCAGATAAAGGGATGGGATATGAGACAGGGGTCAGGAGATCATAAGATTCTATTGTGTTAGCTAGGAGAGAGGTGAAGTCCTGAATTAAGGCTGTATCAGTAGGCTTGGAGAGAAGAAATGGCTCTGAGGACTAGATGGGGGTGTGCTGGAGCCATTTGTGCACACATCTTTCCAACTCCATCTTCAAGGACATCCAGCTGGTTGCTTGAAATTGGCTATGGTAGTGTGTTTAAAGCACAGAAATAGGTAAGTGCTGCTAGTCAGAGTTTTTGTGTGTGTGTGTGGAGAGCCGATGGTTAAACATTTATCTGCAGACCACTGAATATTAAAAAGGTTGAGTTGGTAACACATTAGATGTAGAAGAAAAGGAAAGAGAGATTGCCAATGATGACCTACAGGTCTGTCGTGAGTGAGGGCTGGGGTGTGGTGCCGTTCTTTGAGAGGAGGAAAGGTGGGAAAGGAATTGATTTGAGTGAGGAGATAGGGAAATGAGATTGGAAGTACAATTTTAGACCTAATGAGTTTGAAATTTGTAGGACAATTCAGTTGAAAATGTATGAGAGTTAGATGGGTGTTAAGAATTGGGGCCTAGAGAATGAGGTTTATGAGTAATTGTCCTACACTGGAAATGGAAGCCACCAAAATAGATTCAATCACTCAGAATGATAAAAGGACCAAAAACAGAAAGAGAAGAAGCCAGCACAGTGAGGAATGGCCAGACATGGAGGAGACAGCCTTCAGGTGGCCTTTATCCAAGCATTCAAGAACAAGTCACTCATCCCAAGAGCAGATGCTCCATTGATATTTTCCCAAGTTGGCTATGGGGCTCTGAGCGGGGAGTAAAGGCCACTATAAAATGTACCCTCAGAATCTCCTGTGCTGGTTGGAGTTTAAGTAACTGTTTCAACTAGTGGGTCTCAACCAGTGTGTTTAGAACACAAAGCAGAATAGAGTTGAAATATCATAGTGCTTGGTAAATGGTTGGGATATGTGTTGTTTCAGCAACAAATATATATGTGTTTCAGGTTTATAATGTATATATGTTTGTGTATATTTATGGGTCAGGATATAATGTATATGTTTCTTACTGTAGGTCACAGCAAAAAACCAAAAAAAAGACCCAAACAAATAAAACATTTGAAAGCCACTGATTTAAATGACTCCCTTGTTGAAAATTTGTAGTTTAATTGGAAATCTTTTCCATACCTAACATGTTTTCTCCTGGACAGCTGTTTTCTGATCTAAATTTTCCTTCTTCCAGCCATGAGTTAATGGCAGCCTTCCCAGTCCTTATCAAGTATCTGCTGGAATGTCTCTAGTGGTATTTTTTAGGGCATGGCTCACTTCCTTTCCCCTTTTGCCAGGGAAAGGGAACATGTCTTCACAATGAGCTCAACCCTGCAGAGTTTGCCCTGTAAAACTAGATTTTCCCAAGGCTTATGAAAATCCATTCTTCTATTTAAATGATTCTAAGACCAGACTAGTCCAACTGGTTTGTTTTCCTATGAGGCCTTTTAATTGTAGGAAAAAAGCTGTTAAATCTAGGAAGCTTTGATTCAGTTTTACTTAAATGAGTCTCCACTTCATTTATCCTGGAGAATTTCTCTAATTTGTGATTGTTTCCCTTTATGGAAAGAGGTTTGTGAAAGAAGGCCTGGAAATATTTCTGTGAGTGTCTTCAAAATCAGAAAGGGAGTTGAAAGAAAAAGCTTACTTCCTAAAGCATTTAGTCTTTGTTTCAGAGTTAGATTTTGTAACAGATCTCTGGGTTCTGTCTTATTTTAGAGACTTCATTTCTGTGCTATGTATCCATCAGAATAGGATGTTAAGAATGTGAAGTACGTCTTAGTCCTTTGACTCATTCACAGCTGGAAAACTCGGACCTCATCTTCATGATTCAGCTTAACTGATGTGCTCATCTCAAAGGCTATGCCTATTTGACATTGAGATAAACTTCAGCTCTTAAGTTTATATGACTTTTTAGATAGACGTTTCAAACATTTAAAAAATACTTTTTATTATTTATGCATTTCTAGGGAAAAGATTTCAACCAACAAATGCTTTGGGTACCTTTTTGTATATACTGAATTTTACAAAATATACTGGGGAATATGAAAATGTTACAAAAGAGACAACAAAGTGCAGTAGTTATGTGTGTAGGCTCTGCTAGCTACTGGCTATGTGATAATGTGAAGTTGGGTAAGTTACTTAACCTTTCTGTGCCTTGGTTTCCTTATACAAAAAGTGAACATAATTGTGTCTACCACATCAGGCTATTGTGAGGATTAAGTGATTAAACACAAGGAAAAATCATAGAACAGTCTTTGGTGCACAGTAAGTCTTCAGTCAAAGTTAGCTATGAGGATGTAGCCTTTTCTTTAAGGAATAATTTTAGAAAACAGATAAACCCACACAAAACAGGAAAAACAATGCGGGTGAGTTGGTGACTAGTATTTGTTGAGAACTCTGGCACTGATCCAGATTCTGGAAAGACGGATGGTAATATCACGTCTCATACAAATAATGAAATATATCAGTGTATCATAACACTAGTTGCCATTCACTCTTCTACATACGTTTTGAGTAGGAAGTCATTTCTTCCTCACAACCATCCTAAAAGCTGAAGCAGTTTGCCTAAGGTTTTAGAGCTAGTGGGTGACAGAGGCAGGCTTCTAGGCCATGTGGTCAGCCTCCAGAGCCGGATCTTTAACAACTGTTACGGATGAGTCAGTATGCTTGCTGTTCTCAAGGAGCTTACAGTTTACATAAAGAGGCAGATACATTAAGAAACAAATTCTATGGACAGTAATATCTACCACATATTGGATGCTTATTAAAAGCAACATATTGTAGTGGTGAAGAGCATAGACGCTGAGTCAAACTGCTTGGGCCTGATTCCTTTGCTGCTTATTAGCTATGTGGTCTTGGGTGTTACATAACCCCTCTGTGCCTGTTTACTTATCCATAAAGTATTGTGAGGATCAAAGGAGTTAACATATGTAAAGTGCTTAGAACAGTGCTGGACACACAGTGCTGCATATATTTAAGCCATTACTACTAGGACTATTACTGTTATGGCCTGATTCAGTCCTTATGCCATTCCTATGAAGGTTTCCCAGACAAGTAAACTGAGGCTTTGGGCAGTTAAATAACTTGTTAAGGTCACCCGGTGGTGGGCGGGAAGTATGGGTATAGCACTGCAGTCCTGTTTGCTCCTGAGGCTTCCGCTCTGAACGTTATGTGTTAGTGCCTCTTCAGAATTTGGTGCAGACTGTGATATATGCTGTAATGCAGATTTACACAAAATGCAGTTCAGCTGATTGCTGGCTTGTCCATGATTTGGGGGTGATTCTAAGGCTTAGAGAGTGGTGGGGGTTGGGAGAAGTGGTAAGATTGGAAAGGAACTTCCTCAAAGAAAAAGTAGACAGATGTTTTTTGGCACATTCTGCTAGTATAAGGGACCAGCGTCCCATTCCCAAGAGAGGTGACAGGATGTCTGATAGGATGGCATAGGGATATTATAGCTTGTAGATCTGTGGCCTTGCAATCTGATGTGAAAGACTCCCTGCACCCTGGGCTTGGCCTGCAAATGGACACACTGACTTGGACATTGAGCTTCAGGGTAGGGTCCGTGATAGACTGAGTGCAACATCAGCCCTCTGGAGCCTGGGGGAAGAGAGAGAGAGATGTCCGAAGCACAACCAAGACTGAATTTTTCATCCAGCCTGTGGCATGGGGGGCTCAAAGTCAGATTGAGTTTGACATTTCTTATATCCAGAATTGTGGAGTAAATTTAAAATGCACTGCAAAAATTTAAGTATGTGTTCAGAGAAGAGAAAGATATGAGGAGGCTGAATTATGTGGGAAAGATTTCTGGAGATCTGCACTTGAACTTGTCTTTGGAGGATGGAAACTATAAACAGGGAGGAGGGTTTCCTGTGGGAAATATTCAGGACAGTGAAGAGCCCAGCCTTGCAGGGAGTATAGCAAATCAGGCTGCAGAAGCAGTCCAGGACCATATTAAGAAGAACTCAAAATACTAGGTGGGGAACGTGAGCTTGTTTTAGAGGGTAAAAGGAAATCATTTAGGTGTTGAAACTGAAGAATGACATGATAAAGCAGATTTTTGGGGATTAAGCCTGGAAGACCAATGTGGCTATATTTGACTGGAGAAGAAACCGTGTAAGAGGTATTACAGCAGTCCAGGAGGAAATGACGGCTGGGGTTGGGAGCAGCAGTGGGAATTCAAAGGAAGAAAAAAACCTGAGTAAAATTGCATGGGTTGAAATGGGGGTAGAAGGTGCATTGATGACACTTAGCTTTAGGGGAAAGGAGAGAAGGTTCAGGGACAAATGTACTCCCAAGATTTCTATCCTAGGAGCCTGTGACAATGATGCTATAATTGGAAATGAGGCAGTTGGGATGTAGAAATGGTTTGGGGAAGTCAGAAAGAGAAGTTCACTTCTAGGTGTATTGCATTTTATCTGACAGTGGCACTAGTGTATTTTTGGCAAAGGTTGAAAGTGCTCACAATGAATGACAAGTTTGGGGAGTAGAACATGTCACTTAATCATCTTTTTATGTAGTACACTTTGTCCTGACCATCTCGTATATAGCGAGACACTGGTACAAAGAATACTGTGGGAGAAGATGAATGGAGAGCCAAATTCCCTTTTGTGGGGTGTGTCACATGTTACTGGTGTAACTGATAAATGTGTTATCAATGTAAAGACGCAGCTGTGTACCTAAATATGGACTCTTTCTACTCTAGTTGTAAACTCTTATTTAAAAAAACTTTATTAAATGCCTACACTTTTAATTTGAGAAATCTGTAATCTATAATACTGAAAACTTTGTAGGCTGTGTTTTCCAGGACATTTACCCTAAAGAGTGATTAATTGGTTTTTCAGAACTATAATGTTTTTTTAAGGAGTATTTGGAATTAATAACAACCATGAGTAGAAGGTAAATAATAGTTTTCAACTGTTTTTAAGCTTAGTAATTAAAATAGCAACGTTGGATGAAGAGGTAAATAATGATGCTAAAATGTAAGTGGATTCCTGAATGTGACTGAATAGTATGAATATAACGCAGCTTAGAAAAACAGCAGTTATACCAATAACACATATTCTACAAGAGAGTATTTTTACAATGAAAATTGTGCTGTAATTATAGGAAAATGGGTCTTACAAATTATACTCAAAATTGTAGTCAGAATGTATTTTCAGAAAAAAATTAAGCAGAGAAGCAATTCAACTTATGTATTGAAAAATGTGATATATAAAGTGAAAAGGAAGATTACAAAACAATGTACAGTAATATCCTATTTTTGTAAAAACTATCTTTAAATGTAGTAGAAATATGGCTTGCATTGTATGTATATCAAAATGTAGGGCCGGCCCTGTGGCTCACTCGGGAGAGTGTGGCCCTGGGAGCTCTGAGGCCGCAGGTTCGGATCCTATATAGGGATGGCCAGTGTGCTCACTGGCTGAGCGTGGCGCAGACCACACCGTGCTGAGGGTTGCGATTCCCTTGCTGGTCAAAACAAACAAACAAACAAACAAACAAACAAACAAACAAAATGTTAACATTGGTTATATTTAGGTGGTGAGTTTATGAATGACTTGTTTCTTTAGGCTTTTTGCATTTTTCAAATTTTAAATATAAAATGAACATATTAACTTTCATAACAAGTAAACAATTATTTTAAAAAGAAGGCTAGCATTCTAGGAAGTGGAAGAAACTCAAACATTTTATATATAGTGGCTTTACAGGTTTCAGCTATATGATTCTCCTCATTAAACAATTTTCTTTAATATTATAAATTGTTCCATGTTAGAAATGTGGTAGAATATTACAATGAATCAACTCTTTAAATTGGCAGGATCTGCTTTGGTAACTCTTTTTAACTTTTTAAAGCCTAGGGGGAAAATACGTGTGATAAACCAGTAATAAAGATGAACATAATTTTTATTTCTTGAGTTCCCATGGTAAAATTATATTGTAGAGTAAAAATAAGTAAAAGTAAAATTTTAGCTATCACTTAAAAAAAAATTTTTTTTTTTGTTGCTGGCAGGTATGGGGATCTGAACTCTTGACCTTGGTGTCGCAGCACCATGCTGTAACCAACTGAGCTAGCCACCCAGTCCTATCACTCTTTTTAAAAGCGGTGATCCTTTACTTCTCCAAATTGGAGTCTAGAGATTCGTTATCTTTTTTTGTAAACAGTCCCTTCTGGATTAAAGCCATGAACCATCTCCCCAGAGATGTACATTAACTTTTGCCTGCAGTTTCAGGGAGTTATCAAAACAGGGTTGAGGTTTTTCTCAAATGACACCTTAACTAAAGAACATGATTTTGGGCACTGTTATTCCACCTCTGATACTTGTCATGTACTGTTCTGTTTCATCAAAGGAACAGTTAAGAGCCAACTTAGTGTTCTGTGGGGCTCATCCGTGTTGGCAGCCCTTTTGGTCCGGTAGACAGCAATGGACACCTTCATGCAGGTGTGTCAGTACTTGCCTCCTTTTCCTTGATTTCCATGTGCCCCAGAGCCCCTCTAGCTGTATCTTTTTAAAAGCCTATTCTAAAGAAGTCTGAAGAAAGGTTGGAGAGTGGAAAAACACATGGAAAAAGGAAATGTATGGTTGAACTTTTAAATTCTGGGACATGAGCTAGATTATATGTGAGCTATTCTGAGAAGTATGTATGTATGTTGGGAGTGGACATGGGGTAGACAGCACGTGAGCTTTTTTATGGACAGTGCCATTTGTGTGTGTCCAAGTACTGGAAGGTTGTTCTAGATGGGTTGTCTGACTGCTTGGACAGAATGCTGTGTCTGTGAGGTGTCTTTCAGTTGGAGGCAGTGGAAACCATACCAAATTGCCTTATGCAGAAAAGGGAAGTTTATGAATCAACAGTTCATGAGTGAAGCTGCCCTTAGCAAAGCTCTGTGTGATCAGAACCCCATTTCTTGCCCTTTCTCTCTGCTCTGCTGCTGCAGATGTATCAACTTCATCATTCAAGTATCATTTTAAGGTTAGTGCCACACCATGTCCCAAGATGGCAGTCAGCAACTGCTGGGGCCATTGGCTTTCTTATTCATGTAGAGCAGAAAAGCAGTGTCTTTATATCTCAGAACTTCTAAAGTCCTGAGATTCATTCTGACCTGACTGATGTTGGTCACATGCCCTTCTCTGAAACAACCACTGTGATGAAAGGGATTAATTGGCTTGGCCCATTCATGTGTTCATTCACTAAAGCTCCTGAACCACAGTGATCCTTAAGTGACCAGTGGGTACTGGAAAAACAACTAATATCTCTTTCCAGTGGTGTATTAGTCTGTTTCTGTTGCTTGCAACAAAAATACCTGACACTGGGTAGAGAAATAATATTTGTTGCTTACAGTTTCAGAGGCTGGAAGTCCAAAGTCCAGGGAACACATCTGGTGAAGGCCTTGTCCTGGTGGTCACTTCAGCAACTCAGGGTATCACATGGAGAACGTGGCAGAGCAGAAAAAGAGCTAACCTCCTCACTGGCTCTCTTTTTAAAGTTCTCAGAACCATGCCCATGACCACAATTAAACCATCAATTGGATTAATCCATTTATTAGGGCATGGTCCTCACAATCTAGTCACCTCTTAATGCCCCATCTTTCAATTATAATAGGATTTCTTACCCTCTTAACACTGTCACAGTGGGGGTTAAGTTTCTAATCCATGGACTTTGGAGGACACAATTCAATCCAAGGCAAATGGCAACTCATAGTTTTTAATAGAATGCAAAATCAAGTAGTGGCTCTGGGGCAGACCTGCCTGGCCTTTTATTCCAGCTTTTATAGCCCAGTTACTAGTTGTCTATGAACCTGGTGAAATCATTTCACTTCCCTAAGCTTCGGTTTTCTCAATCATAAAATTATGAGATAAGTATTATTATCCTAACAGTGTTGTTAGGATTAAATAAGAAAGCATATAAGGAATTTATCAGTTACCTGGGGTATATTAAATGCTCGGTTAAAGACATTACCTTTATTTATTTATTTTCCTTTTTGTCTTTTTCCGTTCCGGCAATGGATCGCAACCCTCAGTGTCGCCCCCGTACCGGACCGGGACCGGCAACGGGATCGCAACCCTCGGTGTTGCTCCTGCACCTCGCTCAGCCAGTGAGCGGGAACCGGTCTGTATGTGGGATCCGAACCCTCGGCGGGAGCGCCACCACACTCCCAAGCGGCGTACTGTAGCAGTGCGCCACCGGGCCGGCCCATTCCTTTTTGTCTTTTTTCGTGACTGGTAACGGGATCACAACCCTCGGTGTTGCGCCTGTACCGCGACCGGCAACGGGATCGCAACCCTCGGTGTTGTGCCCGCACCGTGCTCAACCAGTGAGCGGACCGGTCTCTATATGGGATCTGAACCCTCGGCGGGAGCGCCGCCGCACTCCCAAGCGCCGCACTCTACAGAGTGTGCCACCAGGACGGCCCATTATTACCTTTATTTTTTAAGACATTACCTTTAAATTCACTTTCCCAGATGATTTACATTATAGTCCTTAGATGAATTATGTGTATGTGTGTATTTATTCCTCTCAAATAAAATTACACTCTTTAAAGAATATCCCTAGTATAAGAAATGGCATATAATGCTTGGTAGTAGCCATTTGTAGAGGAAATCTTTATGTCTTGAAAGATTGTCTGAAAATGAGGACTGAGAGCTGTAGAACCTTGGTAAAGCTGTTTACCCTAACTATTGTTGCTTTGTAGAAAGTGTCAGTTTCCTAGAGAACCAAAATTTGAATTTTTGTAAGTAATTGCCCAATTTTTTAAGAGTTGGTAACCAATTAAATCTGAAAACACTGCACATATAACAAGTATCTGGACCACATGTAACCATGAACTACCTGTTTGCAGCCTTGGCCTAAGAGAATTGTCCTTTGTGCTCTGGTCCTTTGCTCTGGTGCCTTGTACACTAAGCTTCTCAGGTACCCAGTGGGAAGAAAATTAAATGAATCATTCCTGGGAGGGGTAGAGAACTAGTGAGCTGAGAGTTACCAGGTGAGAAGGGACTCTGAAACATAAACTCTGCATTCCTTGCTTTTGGAGTCTTTGGACTTGCTGAACCTTGAACACTTCCCTTGCTGTTTTTACCCTTGATGGTTGGGTTTCTGCTTGGACATCACTTTCTCCAGGGAGTCTCAGGTTTGTGAGAATGAAGCATGAGAGCCCACTTGGACTTTTGATACCCTCTTTGCCTATGGATTAATAAACTGATGTAATGACATCTGTTCCTTGTGAGTTTGGTTAGTGTGAATCAATCACTGAGATTCAGATCAGCTCTGGAAACACTGAAAAAAGTAAGCATTTCTGGGCCTGCACTGCTGAGGACTATAGGTGTACACATCCTGCTAAATCCTGCCTGAGCTGCCATTTGGCTACCCTTTTGATGTGCAGTGTAACTTCAGAGATGGAAATTACAGAAATGGATTGTTGAATTTGGTGAGTGTAGTGGATTGAATTATGTCTCCCCAAACTCCCTCAAACTTGAGTTGTGTCCCCCATGTTTTATGTATTAGAAACTTAGCCCCCACTGTGACTGTTAAGAGGGTGGGCAATCCTATTATGATAATAGAAAGGTGGAGCCTTGAAGAGGTGATTGGATTGTAGGACCCTGCAGTAGTGAATGGATTAAAAATGATGGTCAGGGGTGTGGTTCTGAGGGCTTTAAAAGAAGAGGAGAGTCTGCCTTTCTTTCTCTCTCTGCTTCCACCATCTTGAAATGTGAGACCCCTGGGTCACTGTCGCCACCACCAGATGGACTTTGTGCTTCCCAGCCTCAGAAACTGTAAGCAATAAATTTTGTTCTTTCTAAATCACCCAGTCTCAGGTATTTCTGTTACAGCAACACAAAGAGGACTAATACAGTGAGGTAATGGAGTCCACTCTACTTGGGTGGTGAGGGGGGGGGCTGTATGTTCCTTTTCTGGGAGGGACTGGTGTTATGTCTTGTCACTTGCCCACGTGCTGTCATATAACCCTAATAGGGGATATTGGGGGAGAAGGACAGAGAGACAAGAGTCTAGAGATTTCACTCTGTGTTCTCTGGACCCTCAGTGGACCCTTCTTACCCTTCCCTTCAAATCCTCCCACCAATAAGATGGACCTTAGGGTCCCCCCACTGCTTGATGCCCCAGGAGGGCTTAACTCATCCACTTTGGAGAGTCTAAGTGGAGCAATGGGACGGTCATCTTTTGCTTCCATCCTCCTGTAAATCGAAGGGGAAATCATATTGCTTTATAAAAGAAAGACATTGAATAAAAAAGAGACTTTACCCCAGGTATTTGAAGTGACAACTTTCTGAACATTTGAAGAGGGAGGGACCTTTGCATGTTTCTCATTTTCAGAGAGAAAAACAGATGTAAATGGTTTTGTTAGGAAGGGAACGGAGGAGCATCTCTCTCTCTCTCCAGGTTGAAATGCACCAGCAGAAGCAAATTACACACTCAGTTAATATGAGCCAGGCTACTGGGCAAGCACCTTTCATACAGTAGCCCTTTGAATGTTTAAAACAATGCTGAAGGTAGGTGTTATTCTCGTTATATAGATGAGGACTTATTCCTCAAGTTCACACAATTTGTAAAAAGAAGAGCTGCGGTTTTAACTCAGGTGGTTTGATTCTAAATTTCACACTCTTACCCACTACACTATGGATAACAGTACAGATTCAACGAAAATTTAATTTTCTGACTGGGTAAACCATTAAGATATCCATGGCCAGAATGCAATTGAGAACAATACTTGCAGGCATTGTGATACCACATTCAAAAACTTAGCACGAAGATAGAGATGATTAGACCTCAGTAGTAAAGTCCTCGCAAGACATTTTAAAAGGGCCAGATAATGTTTTAAAAGAAGCCAGGAAAATAAAAGGGTCTATACTTCCAGCTAAAATCTAATGAGAAATATTAGGACAACATTTATCTCACAGTTTTGATCTGAAAGTGATTAATTTGCTTCCTTTCTGTTCCCAAAATGTTACTGATTCTTTTTCTTGCTACCTCCTTTTTACACAGAACCTCCAGCCCACTGCAGTGTAATCCTTTACAACTATTTCTAGATGTTCCCAAAGGTTTCATATGTGCTCAAAAGAATTCTCGCCCTGTTAGGCACCCTTGTTGACCTGCTCTGTGTCCTGAGCATTCTGTTCTTCCCTCTGGGCCTCTTTGGACTGTCTTGTGTTCACTGAGCAACTATTGGATGCAGCTGTGTTCATCTGTGCCCATTTCACCTCAAAATTGTGGTCTGTGCCCTTGCTCTGACAGTGATGCTCCATACTCCAGGCCAACGAGGGACCTTGTGGGACCAGAACAAGGCCTCATTCTGTGTGGAAGTGGGGAGAATGCCCAGCCTTCCCACTCTGTCACCCTTTGTCAGCCCAGGAGCTAGGCCATGTTGCATGTGCTCCTCCTGAAAACAGTGCTGTGACTTCTGTCAGCAACTCTTTTCCTAGCGTTCAGGTACGGGCTTTCGAGGTAGGATTGGAGACAGACACCCTTCTGCCTTCCTTTCTCCATCTCTCTTCCTGAGCTTCACCATATAGCGGAGATGGGGGATTTGTCTGTTTATTGAAAATGTCAGTTAAAGTAGGATCTCATGAAGAATGATACATGTATATATAAATCTTTTAATTTAAAACATAGGGATGTACATTCTTTTGCCACTGTTTCTTTAAGTAGAAGACACAAAATGTAGTTCCATGAAGTCTTTTTTATATAACCACAACCTTAATGCACGTCTATTTGTTCTGTTTCATCTTACAAAACCAGATATGTGAAATGATAGATATTTAAAGATATTTTTCCTAATCTCCTAGAGTCATCTTGCCCACACCTAATTGTTTTTTGGTGGCTCATCCTTATGGAGTCTTTCCAAAGCAGTCAACCTAGTTTTCATAGCAATAATAACTCCTTGTTTCACGCTCATTTCATCAGCTTGTGTACTTTTAAATTAAATCACAGATTTACAGTAAGAGATACAATTGCCACGAAAAGGTTTGGGAATAAACACGAGTGCTTCTTTTTGATGTACAACTCAAGTGCTGGAGCAGCCATGTACCCATAAGCTGCGAGTGTCCCTGTGGCCTAAGTGACCTATGGCAGGTGGGTACGCTTATTGCGGAGCCCTGAGGAATCGTGAGTCAGCCAGCTGCGGGCTGAATACCAGCATCTACTGCATGAACAGCATCCCTCTCATAACTCAGCCTACGAGAGGCCATGTGCAGATCTATTCACGTGAAATGACTGATTTAGGGCTTGGCCTGGTTGTTCAGACAAGCTTAGACAGGCCACCATCCCAAAAGTAGGCCAGACTATAAACATTCACAGTCTTCAAAACATTCCAAAAAGACTAAACCTGTTTTTTCCTCCTGCAGGTGGGCAGGACCATCCTGCCTGTTGCCATGTATAAGTAGGTTGCTTTGTGTACCTGAATCATAGGATCATAGGGAAACACGACTCTGTGTACTTAGAGGTGAAAACTGCCTTTCTCCTGGAGGCTGGTCCAAGCCAGAACCTAATTTAACTTTTGCTTTGGTGCCACCAACTGGTTAGTTTTAAGATGCCACTTTTGGGCCAGCCCGTGGCTCACTTGGGAGAGTGCGGTGCTGATAACACCAAGGCCCCGGGTTCGGATCCCACGTAGGGATGGCCGGTTCGCTCACTGGCTGAGCGTGGTGCTGACAACACCAAGTCAAGGGTTAAGATCCTCTTACCGGTCATCTTTAAAAAAAAAAAAAATAAGATGCCACTTTTGACAAGAAGATGGCTTGGCAAATACATACATAATGATAAAAAAAAGTCTGGGATGAATAGGCAGAGCACAGAGGATTTTAAGGGCAGTGACACTCCATATGATACTACAGTGGTGGAGACATGTCATTATCCATTTGTCCATGCCAATCGAATGTACAACACCAGGAGTGAACCGTAATGGAAACTATGGACTTTGGGTGATGATGATGTGTCAGTGTAGGCTCATAAATTGTAACAAGTGTACCACGCTGGTAACAGGATGTTGATAATGGGGAGGCTGTGCCAGCCAAGGGGGCAGGGGATATATGGGAACTCTCTGGACGTTCTATTCAATTTTGCTGTGAACCTAATACTGCTCTAAGAAATAAAACTTCTTAATAAAAAAAACCCCTTCCATTCTGTGTACATCTTCCTTCTAGCTACTGGTATTTCAGGTAAGAACAAGATAAGGTAGAGTCATCATCTAGGGAGGCCAGTGACTTCTCAAGCAGGGATGACAGTATCTTTATGAAGCCCCTGCGTTCCAGAGCCTGGGTCCTTAGCTTTGTAAGTCTCAGACACCTTTCATTTTTCTATGCATTCATTCAGAATTCAATTTTCCAGGGCGATACCTTGCTCACCAAACTTAAAATAGATACTTGTTCATAAGTCAGAATACCAATATATTGTTTTACAATTGGAAATGTGTATGTAGTGATAAACTAAGATGTGCATTAGCTGAGTACCTTGAAGGAAATTCACATCGGAAAACAGACTATACTAGCCACTATTTAAAAGTTTTTGCTTAGGGGGAACTGGTCTACTCATTGCATGATAATTTTTTATAATTTTATTCTCAGAGGAAAACTTATATTTTATGTTTTGGTGATTATTTCCTTGAATACAGGTTAAAATTAATATGTAAAGTCCCTAATTACTTTGGTGTAGATTCCCAGTAGCAAAACAGTACTTGGCTGAAGATGGGAATTATTCTAGGTTCTGAGTAAGAATGTGCTCATACAATTACTTAATGTCTGTGTCTTGAGGGCTTTGCACAGATCTCACTACCTACTCGCATTTGCTAGCCTGTCCTGTGACTCCTCATCAGAGCTCAGTTGACTCTAGTTCTTTGGTGCAGCAACTCCCTCCCCACCTGCCTGTTGCCCCAAACTGCTGCCACATAGAATCCTCAGTCAAGGGGACTCAGGATATCTGCAGAGGTTATGAATTGATGGCCTGTGGTTGGAATCTGACTCACAGGTCTCTTTTATTTTTGCCAATATGTTGTTTTTAGAAGTTTGACTTAATTGCCTAAACTTAAAAATCAGGAGATTTAAAAAAAGTTGAAAAAAAAAATCAAGAGATTCATACAAAATTCTGAATATCCTGTTTCTTTGAAAAAATGTAGATCTGGCTATGTAGGCCCTACATCCCCACAAGGCAATAAGTTATTGGAATGGTCTGAATAGGGCACACCCCTTCCAATCATCCTCAGTCCCCACCTTTCCCTTTCACTTAGTTATGTTACTGCTTGGTGTTGGGTGGTGCCTCTTGGCACGTTGCAAAAACAAAACAACACAATAGAAAAAACAAGCACAAGGAAAGAGCGGTTTTCTTCATGATCTCTTGTTCTCTCTTCTCGTCTCTGCTGACTGTGGGGAATTCCTTCCTTGGAAACTGCTCCCATCCTCTTTTTCTTTAGGATCCTGCATCACTGAGTATGTCACCTCTGAATCACCCCTTGTGCTTCCACGAGGTGTGGCTGGAGTGTTGTTGAGGAAAGCATAAAGACTTTGGAATCTGGTCTATATCCCCAACACCTGTTTTTGAATCCCAGCTCCACTTCTTACTCACTTTAATTCCCTTATCTGTAAAATGAGGGTGATAACTTGCCTCATAGGTTGGTATCAGTGAGTGTTAAATGGGATCTTGTACATAAAGCATCAAGCAGAGGGTGGGTACTCAGGTAATAGTGCCTTTATTCCTCTCTTCTATCAAGACATGATTCTTTCTGTTCTTCATGACCTTGTTGAAGCCCAGCTGAACCTTTACTGCTGTTTTCCTGCCACTTACACCTCTTTACTCGTATAGTAAAGCCAATTGTTTTATTTTTTCTTCTATGTAACTTCCAGTCTTTCTCATCTGTACATTTCATATATTTCCTCTTCTTTTTGTAGTCAGAACTCTGTCATAGAGATTCCCATATGAGAATAATGAATGTCAGTGAATTTGTTTTGGGAAATTCCATGAGAAGGCATACCTTTTATCTTTACGATACTTGTATACAGTTTTATGAAAGAAACTACATTAGCTTTCACAGTTGTTTGTTCAGATACTTTCTGAATATATGTACCTTTCCCCATTCATTGTATATTTGTAGAAATAGAGCCAAGGTCAAAAGCTGGAAGGTTGTCAGCAGGAAAAGTTGGTACTGGAAGAGGGACACTTCGCCTGAGGTCAGAAGGTCCTGCCACCATGGAAGAAGAGGTATGTTATGTTCATTTAGTTCCCATTATGCTTGGAAATGTATAGATATTCATATTTGTTAGAGCTGGGCTTATTTAACTTTAATCACAAAGTGAAATAAAATGCCATTTGAGTGAGAAAAACATTTCTCCCACTATACTCTCACAACATGCTTCAGACACCAGATGTGTGGGGGTTTCTCCCCCCACACCAGGCAAGTCTCTGGCAGCGAACACCAGCTGGGTGCCCTCTAATTCAATTTTGATACTATTTACTTAGAGATAGTGTCTGATCCCATAGGCTGAGGGCTCAGTCCCCAAGACCATCCCCTGCTTCAGATGCCAGTTGCAAGCCCAGGCCTCTGGAACTTTTGACTGACCAGGTATAAACCAGGGTTCCCACGACTCCCTCCTCCCCCTTTAAGCTTGATTAATTTGTTAGAATGGCTCACAGAACTCAGGGAAACACTTACTTCTATTTACTGGTTTATTATAAAGGATATTTTAAAGGATCCAAAGAAATAGCCAAGGGAAGAGATACCTAGGGAGAGGTCTAGAAGGGTCCCACCCAGGAGCTCCTATTCCCGTGGAGTTGGGGTGCGCCACAACTCCTAGCACATAGAGGAACGCTGTGCTCTTGGGTTTTTATGGAAGATTCATTATGCAGGCATAATTGAAGCACGGACAGCTGTGTAGAAATGTGATTGGACAAAAAGGGTCTAATCTAACGCTAACAGCCCGGGTGGGGAAACCCAGCAAGGCCTGTTTGTTCAGGTTCTTCTTGGCCTCTCTGTGCAGCGTTCCCTCCTCCTGCGCATGGGGCAGGACCTCTTTTGGAATGGGAATCTCATAACCTACAGTTAGACAAAGTGGGTCAGAGAATTTCTTCATGGCCAGCTCCATGACAGAAAGAGGGGGAATAAATAGAGACATGCCTTAGGGAGCCAGGAACTGTGAATGAAAACACATATAACATAATATCACACCATTGATTCTCATCAAAGCATGGACTTTTAATTCATTGCCCACTTAATATGGAAGTTACTGAAGTCATTTAAGAACAAAATGTAGAAATTAAGTGCATGAAAAGAGATCGTGATCTATAGAAATTCTCAGCTACCTGCAGACAATCTTTCTAGACTCTTTAGACATCTGGACTGTCTCAAAAACTTAAATCAGTCAAAGCTCTTTGAGAGCTGAGAAAAAGTCTCAGAGTCACCTGTAGGAATAAACATTCCTAAGAAGATTTTGATAATGAAAGGTTACATTGTGAACTTCTGTCCTCAGATAAAACATTTCAGAGTCATCTTTGACTCTTCTCTTTCATGTACCACCTTCCTCCCATCAGCAAATCCTAGTGGGTCTATGACTACAATAGACTAGAATCCAGCAACTTCGTACCACCTCTATTCCCACCACTCTGGCCTGAGGCACCTCATGTTATCCTGGAGACTGTAGCCACCTTCTGTTCAGTCTTCCTGCATTTACCCTTGCCCTCTTTCCTTCTGTGCTCAGCATAGCAGCCAGAATTACTTTTTAAAAAAAAAAAATAGAAGTGAGATTATGTTACTTTTCTGTTCCTAACCTTCCAGTGGTTTCCCCTGTCACTCAGAATAAAAGCTTAAGTCCTCAGAGTAAGCAACATGATCTAACTCCACGTTTCTTTCTCACTTCCTGCCACTCTCCCTGGCTTCCTCTCTTACAGCCACTATGGGTCTTGTTTTTGTCCCCAAATGCTCCGGACGTGTCCCCACCTCCAGGCCTTTGTGCTGCTGCTACCTCTACCTGAATGCATTGCCCGTTGATCTGCATGGCCTGCTGCCTTGCCCTCTTCAGGTTCTACCCACATGCGCCTTATCTAAAAGGCATTTTCTGAGGATCCTGTGCAGATAGCAGTTCCCTCTGCCCCTCCCACTGCTCGGTCTTCTATGCCCTTAATTTTCTTCAAAGCACTAACACCATAGGACACATTTTATCATTGTTTAATTTTGCCTATTGTCTAGCTCCTTTGCTCACATCTTATTTACTCCTGTAGAATGGTACCCGATGTATTAAAGGAATTCAAATCTTTGCTGAATTAGTAAAGATTCATTTTAGTTTGAGAAAAGCAAGGGTTTCATTGATTGACTGACTGTGTCTTTATAAAGGTCAGTATTTGAAAAAAATCAGAAGGAGAAGAAACCATGGGGGCAAAAAGGGTGGAAAAGAGAACAGCAGGGGCTGGGAGACAGTGGTAGGGATTCAGGGTGGCATGCAGCAGGTCCACTCACCGCAGTGAAGACAGCGGCAATAATGTCATCCTGTGGGTGGAGTGGGGGTTCTGAGGTCTGGGAGTTCCTATGGGCAGGGGCACAGGCGCCGGGCCCTTCTAGTCTCCGTGTGTGTGACTACTGTCCCAGGGCTCCCCATGTGTTTGAAGAACAAAAGAGCGAAACAGGTGAACAGTTAGGGGGCCGTTTCACAGAGTGGGATCCCAGAGCTTGTTGGGTGACAATGTCCAGGGTCAGTCTTGTGGGTGGTTTGTTAGAGCAGACACTGAAGGAACCATGAGGCCGAGGTTGTCCTTAGGAATGTTTGAGTCACTCAGGATATTATTGGTTTGGGGAATCCAGAGGAATATTCTTAGTCAGGTGCCTTGGTTCTGGGGGAATGAAAGGGTTGATCTGGAGGCACAGACGAGCTAAGAGACCTGGTAGAGCTGAAAACACTTTGAAGATAAGATATGATGAGGTATTTGAAAAAAGCCCAAGGGAGTAGCTTCTGGTCATTTCAGCCTTCACTGCCTGGCATATTGCTGAAGGCCAGTAACTGTTTATTGAAAGAATGATGAACAGACCTCAGCAGAAGAAAGGACTTCGTGTGAGGAGGAAGAGCAGTGGGACGGAGCTGGCAGCGGGGAGCAAGGAGGATGCCAGCTCTGCTGGAGGAGAACGGGCAGGCCTTTAATGGCTTGTGAAGGAAGCAGGGTTGGCAGGGAAAACTCCCTGTCTCTTCAAGTGGAGAGCCGTCTTCCAATAGTTAACACAATTAATAAATATATATATATATTTTTTAAAAGATGACCAGTAAGGGAATCTCAACCCTTGACTTGGTGTTGTCAGCACCACGCTCAGCCAGTGAGCGAACCGGCCATCCCTATATAGGATCTGAACCCATGGCCTTGGTGTTATCAGCACCGCACTCTCCCGAGTGAGCCACGGGCCGGCCCTAATAAATACTTGTTAAGTACCAGTTATGTATAACGTGTGGGGGTGAAGAAAAACAGCTTAAGATCTATCTGGGGAGGCAGGAAAGATTCATTCAGAGATAAACACCAAAAAATCCATTCCTATTTGTGTAGCCTGTTTTATTAAATGGGGCAATTAAAAATAGCTCGTAATGAAAGGAAAAAGCTAGTTTGGTGCTAGTATTAAATTTGATACAAATGACCGACAGTCTAATTTGAAACACTTGAGGATTTAAGGGATTTATAGGATTTGAAGCAAATCATCTCTTTGTAACCTAGCACAGATCTGGAAACTGTAAGATGTTCCACTTGCATACTTCATTCTTTATTCAATATGTGTTTGTTGAGACAGGCACAGTCTAGGTGCTGGTGATACAAAGATGAATCAAGACCTTGTTTCTCCTCCAAAGGGAGAGGGGTATGAAGAGAAACTCTTATACACCAGTGGGATTGGATTAATGGAAGTGTATATAGGATACACAGTGTCACGAAGAGGGGGCTGATCAACTGCTGTCAGGGATCGCAGAAAGAAAGGAGGCCAGTGAGAGCTTCCCTCCACAAGAATGATTGAGTTGGTTAAGGATGGGGAAGAGAGTGTTCTAGGCATGAAACAATGGTGGGCTTGGGGATCTTGTGCTGGAAGTACCTGCTGGATGGTGATGAGCTAGAGGTATAGGCCCCATGGGGTCAGGATGTAAAGAGCCTTGTGGATAATGGGGGAGCCATTAAGAGCTGTGAGGGGAGGGCCGGCCCGTGGCTCACTTGAGAGAGTGCGGTGCTGATAACACCAAGGCCACGGGTTCAGATCCCATATAGGGATGGCTGGTTAGCTCACTTGGGAGAGCGTGGTGCTGACAACACCAAGTCAAGGGTTAAGATCCTCTTACTGGTCGCTGATAACACCAAGGCCACGGGTTCAGATCCCATATAGGGATGGCTGGTTAGCTCACTTGGGAGAGCGTGGTGCTGACAACACCAAGTCAAGGGTTAAGATCCTCTTACTGGTCGCTGATAACACCAAGGCCACGGGTTCAGATCCCATATAGGGATGGCTGGTTAGCTCACTTGGGAGAGCGTGGTGCTGACAACACCAAGTCAAGGGTTAAGATCCTCTTACTGGTCATCTTTGAAAAACAAAAAACCAAAAAACCAAAAAACTGTAAGGGAAGCAATACAATCAGTTTTATGTTTTAGAAAAATCCTTTGTTTCTAGGGAATGGGTTGTTGAGGAGGACAGATTTGAGAGGATTAAGATTGCAGGCAGAGACAAATTAGGAAACTTCTGCAAATAAGAAAAGACGAAGACCGAACCCAGGCAAAGAGCTATGGATGGAGAAGAGGCGATAGATCAAGTGCTATTTAAGAGGTAGAATAGTAAAACATTGGTGGCCATTGTGTGTGAGGAGTGCTGACACTTGTTACCGTAACTTACAATATGGCTGGACTGGTAAAAAGTTAATACCTAAGTTACTTTGCATAGCCTGTTGCTTTACACAGACAATCCAAAAGACATTGTAATGAAGGCAAAAACAATAAATTGTATCTGTTATTGGTTTAAAAGTTTCATTCTTGTAAACAAAAATATGAGAGAGTTGTACTAACATCCTCAAGGAAATAAAAATAGATGATTTGCTATAAAATGCATGATTTTAATAAATTTTTTTTGTTTGGTGGCTGGCTGGTGCAGGGAACTGAACCCATGACCTTGGAGTTATAACCGACTGAGCTAACCGGCCAACCGGTTAGCTGATTGTAATACATTTTGAGAATGAAAAGCATCATAAATTTATAACAGTATGAAAAGTAATGTGAAATTCTTACAGTCTGGTTGTGGATTCTACATTTGTACTTATAGTTGAGTATATAACATCTTTGGGAAATTCCTTTTTTAACAATGAAGCCATTTAAAACCAAGTATTACAATAAACTGAACATAGAACCAGACTTAACCAAATATTAAACCAAGATTTTAAGGAATATTAAAACACATCCAAGCATTTTTTTCTACTGAAAATTTTAATAACAGATTTAGGAAGAACAAATGTCTTGGTACCATTAATACACAAACAAAAACTATTTTAAAAATATGATTTCATTGTTACCTTTGTAAAATTTCCTTTTTTGGTGTATTTTTATAATATATACAATATGTTAATATGGTAATATATGTGTATAATCTATAAAAAATACATACAATAAAATTAAATAAAAATAAATAATAAGGGCATATATTCAGAAATGTTATGCTGTTGGGGTGAACTATCAAAAGTTTGGTGACTCTGGCCTGCACAATGAAGACCAAAATTCTTTTAATGGCACATAGAACCCCTTAAGACCTAGTCATGTTTGTCACTGTGTGCTCCAGTCACATGGGACTTCTTGCAGTCCCTGTAACATGCCACAATCTTCTGTCAGACTCTGGGACCTCACATAGACTTTGTCTATTGTCTTCTGCTTGAAGAAGCTTCTGCTTGCCAGACACCTGTTCATCTTTGAAAATACAGTTAAGTCACCTTCTTTCTGAAGTCTTCCATGACTCTTAAGATATAAATTTGCTTCCTTTTCCGTGGCTCCTCAGTTTCTTTTATATCCTTTAAAAATTATTACATAGTTATTTATTTATTTATTTAAAAAAAGATGACCAGTAAGGGGATCTTAACCCTTGACTTGGTGTTGTCAGCACCACGCTCAGCCAGTGAGCGAACCGGCCATCCCTACATGGGATCCGAACCCGGGGCCTTGGTGTTATCAGCACCGCACTCTCCCGAGTGAGCCACGGGCCGGCCCCTACATAGTTATTTATTTTCACATTTGTCTTCTCATCTAGATTGTTAGCTAGTTGGGGACTGAGTTTCTGGCTTTTCTTTTTTGAATCTAACAATTAATGCTGACACTAAAAATAAGTATTGTATTAGTTTGTATCTAGTTACAGAGCACATTCTAGATATATTCCCCCTAAAATTAGCTGGAAAAAATTACCTGAAGTACAAACTATGAACTGGCTTTATATCAGATTTTCCCTTATGTATGCCTTGACAATCAATAGATTTCATAATAAAAACATATTTTTTCTCTTCTTTGATAAAGCCCTCTGAAGCCAAAGCAAAGGCAATCGAAAAGGTTGATGATCTTCTTGAACTGTACATGGGAATTCGAGATATTGATTTAGGTAAGATTATACTATTTTCAAAGGTTTTATATCTCTTAATTTGATGGAATTTAATGTTTATTTGTGTCTTGTTTGAATTTAGAGCCAATGACACTTCTCAATAAAAAGTATTTGTGGAATGGTGAAAAGAATAATGAACATAAAGATATTAAAGAATAATGAAAAGGCTTAGCCCTTATCACCTACTAGCTGTGAGGTCTTAGTGCTAAGTTAATTTTTAAAAATTTTAGGTAGTTTTTAATCTATAAACAGTGGATAATATATCCTTGTCTTATGGATTTAAAAAAATATATATGAAAAGAATTTTATAAGTAATACATATGAAAGGTATTATTATTTGATACATCAGATTTACATGTATTTATTATGATATTATTAGTTGCGCACCATTAATAGTTACTGAAGGGCCGGCCCGTGGCTCACTCGGGAGAGTGTGGTGATGGTAACACCAAGGCCACGGGTTCGGATCCCATATAGGGATGGCCGGTCGCTCACTGGGTGAGCGTGGTGCTGACAACACCAAGTCAAGGGTTAAGATCCCCTTACCGGTCATCTTTAAAAAAAAAAAAAAAAATGTTACTGAAATGCTGTGAACAATGAATCTGAAATATGAAGAATAAGGACACACTTGGCATTTGGCTGTTAAAAGCAGTTGAGCAATTGAATTTCTGTGTATTTCTTATCATTACGATGTCAAGGTCTTGATTTATCAATTAAGACTCTGAGTTGCAAATGACAAAAAATGAAAGAAAACAAAACATAACATCCTAAATCCAATTAGCTTAAGGAATAAAAGGGAGAAATTTATTGGTTCTTATAACTGAAAAGTCTAGAGATAAGATCTTGGCTTTAGAGTGGAATCCAGAGTTCTCATGCTGCCATCAGGATGTGGTTTCTCTTCTCTCAATTTTGGTTCCTTTCAGGCCCCTGTGGAATCCCCTGGCAGCTTCAGGCCCTCCCTCTTGTAGCCACAATGACTGCCATGGCTCCACCCCTTTACATCCTCTCTATATCAAGCACAATGGGGAGGAGGAAGTGCTTCTTCCAAGTCATTCAAACAAAATGCCCATGATTGTCTTTGATTGGTCTGATCAGCCCAAGTGAGCCAATCACTGAGGCCAGGGGGATGGTTAGGTCTTGGTCAAATGCTCTATATCTGGAGCTGAGAGTGACCCTGAAATACAAGGGTCAAGAGTGTGAACGGCCTGGTTGTTCCCATGCAGAAACCAGATAAATGTTCCCTTAAGAGCACATGGATGCTGGGTGGGGAGAACAGTAAATGTACAGTACAGTGGTAGGGTTTGTACCTGCATGCATCCATGGGTGTGTGTTTGAATCAGGGGCTTAATATATTTTTTTAAAGTCAAGGACTTGACTGTTTTGTTTATCTGCTCCCAGGTAGATGATTTGAAGCTCATTCATTCTTTTTATATTTCTACTCATCTTCCATTTTCCTTACAGAATTGTCAAAAGACAAAATTGAAACAGATTTAGTTTAAGGATCTTAATTGATTTTTATATGTGATTCTGTAATCAGGCAACACCTCATTCAATAAAATAGAATGAATGTTCCAAGCAGAGGAGGTTGGCTTTATAGACAGAAAAGGGCAGAAACAGAGAACAAAAAGCAGATTAGTTATTTCAAGGTTGCTTTCCTTGTAAAGGTTAAAGCAGAGGGGAATTTCTTATCAGACCAGCTAAAACTGGCCCGTTTGGATATTTGGCTGTTATCTCTCTCCTGATTTCTTGGAAGGTCAGATAAACAACTTAGTTTCAGCTTGGTGATGTGGAACTTCAGCACGAATAGCTGCATGTTAGTTTGGTCTGTTGCTCCTAGTGCAGACGCTCAGTCCAAACCAATGATCTCCTATATGTCTTATTTAACAGAATTTATTCCTATTTTTTTTTGCCTGCCTGAACTTTTAAAATAAAATTTCTGTACTGGGTGTATATAGGTGATGTCTGTAACTGAAAAACATTGGTACTCTGTTTCTTGCTTCTTGGAGAAAAATATAAAATTAGATCATTGCTCTATGCAGACAAGAAGTTAAAGCTGAGACAATCTTGTGGAACATCAGTGTCTTACAACTTCTCATTCCAGTTCTTTTGCATTTGAGAAGATATCGGTCTTTGCATAAATGATGTGGGCCTGTGACAGTTGTGCAAATGCATATGCAAATGAGGGCATGGGGGATTTAGAAATGGTGTAGTGCTCTTAAACTCAGATTAACTAGTTAGTATTTGTTGGAAAAATAATATAATTCATCCCTGTTCAGTTGAGAAGTTTTCAAATAGTGTAACTGTGTGACCATTACAAGATTCTGTCACATACCAATTGTTATAAGATTCTGTCAACATATCAATTGCTGGGTCTTGATGAGCTGAGATTTAGGAGAACCACAACTTCCCTAGGTAGGAACTTAAAACATTCCTTAACTTTCAAACTTAATTTTGGGTACAGGTCTTATAGTTACTTAAATATAAATTGGGAATAGTTAGTTTTGTCCTTTTGTTATTAAAAATATTTAAATACGTACGGTATAGTGTTGGGCAACAGTGCAAATAGTTATAAGTTAATTCAGAAACAGTTCTATAAGAATCAATTTTCTTTTACTCTGAGAAATTCAGGGCACTAAACGTTCCTTTCAAAGTCCTTGTAAATTAATTAGCAATCCCTTTGTAAAGTTAATTAATCATATGTAGCAAATTTGTCCAATGGACAAGAAAAGTCATTATCATTATACATGATTCGCAAGCAATGTGATCAGTCACTGAGGGAGGTAAAGCATAAGGAAAGTAATTATTTGAAGAATGTCCACCATTGTTAAATTAGGAATTTCTCTCATTATTCAGATCTGATTAGCACGAAATGTAAATCAGAAATGTGAGATTGATTTAACAGACAAGTGAATATATTTACTTGTTTGTATTCCTAGTATTTCTTACCTTTCAGAAATGTTAATTCTTAATGCAAATTACATTGACATCACATTATTTTGGAGTTGTTAATGTGTTTAAAATTTTTAAAATATTAAAAAAATTTTAAAAGTAATATGGCAATAAAATGACTTAAAACAAAAATCTATCCTTAAAAAAGGGTTGGGATATTTATTACTTGAAAATGGAAAATAATTTAAATGAATTTTTGTAAGAATTAACCCTGATGATGAAAGGGCTTCATTGGTTGTAAAGTTAAGTTGTAAACTATGACTTTTCAATCAACCAGTGTTGACATGGGTTGCCTTGGGATGTTATCCGTGGGGGAAAAAAAAAGCCTTCTGGAAGATGTTTAGTCTTATAATGCCTTATGTGGGATTGACCTAACTTAATGGAAAGTTGTATCATATAAGTTTCTTCTTGAATGTTTAAGGCAACTTAACATTATTTAGAACTGCAGTATTTTCTGATGATACCAATTTAGGAGTTTGGAGATCATCCTAGCAACTTCAGACTTTTAGGATTTCTAATTTATTAAGAGATCCAGAAATACGTGAAAGGACATTTGAATGATAGTTTTTAAGTCATTTCTCCTATAAAATCTTTTATAGCTCTTTAAAAAGTATACCATGATGGTGTTTTAGTAGAGATAATTACATTTCTTCCTATGATCACTTTCTTTTTCCAGTGAATTCAAAACAATGAACACTGTAGAAAGTCATCCTTCTCAGATAAAGCCAACAAAGTTTTGGAAATAGATTTAAATTAAAAAACATACTCTACATTGGCTGTGTTTTTGATATTTGACTCATGTGTGAGTGTGAAATGGGCTGATATTTATGAAAAGTCTAGGGAAAGTAAGTGCTGAAGACCTTTCATAGAATGAGATACAGTTACAGACTTCATGATTAAATTAACAATGGTGATGACTAATCTTTATCTAAATCCTGCTAATTGCCATTTCATAAACTGCGATACAGAGAAGTCTGGTAACTTGTCCAAAGTCAGATAACAAGTTAAGAGCTAAGTTTTAATTCTGATATAATTAAAATTAAATTTTGATATAGGAGTTTGGACCATGCACTAATATTTTATACCTAGAAGTTATGTTTAGATATTTAAAAACTTTATGGAAACTATATGTTGATTTATGTAACCAAAATAGGTTTGTCATTAATAACTAAAAACTAGTTCAGGGTGGCAACGATATAAAGATATTCTCAAAATGGCCACTAGAGGTCAGCACTTAGCTGCTATATGTGGTATAAAAATTCTACTCTTAGTGGAACATTTTTTGCGAGGTTGTATTCAGGTATTAAATATTATTTCAGTATATTCCAGCTTTATTATAGTCAACAGATGAAAATCATTTTAGTAGCTATCTTAATGTGACATAACTCTAAAAAATACTTCATTTTGCTAAAGTTTCTTTTGCTTTTCTCTTAAACCAGAGATACAATCTTTTATCAAAAAGGATAAAATTATATCATTTATTTCTCCTGTAAGGATGTTTAAAGGCTATGTTCATACTTTATGTATTAGTAAAAATTAATAACAAGTTCAAATGCATGCTCCATTCTTAATTTCTTTTTGAATTTGTATAGCAAATTACTGGTTTTTAAAAGATTTGTGGAGTACTGTATTACATATAGTATTTCCAACACAATTGTGAAGCTGCCTAATTGGTACTTTTTGTTGCTTCTACAAGACCAGTAGTTCTTCAAAGGCAGATACCATATTTTACTCAGTTTTTAATCCCAGCTCCTACCACAGTACCTCTCCCAGAGTAAGTATTTGGTAAATGTCTGTTGAGAGGCATGAAAACAGTGAGTTCACAGGGAGTCTGAGTCCTAATTTCATTAGTTTGAAGCTTTAGCCCTTGAGAAAATTATTAAACCTTGAGCTTCAATTTCCACCTGTGTAAAAGGGGCTTAATAAAAACAATCTTACGGGATTACTAAAGCATCACATTAAATTATATGTATAAAATTTCTGTCACACTGTAAGTAACAGGTGTAGCCATTATCATTCTTAGCAATGATCACTAATAATCATTACTAGTAATAATGATAGTGATAGGTGAGGTGGGACATGTAGGACTGTGTAACTGGAGGTCTGACCATCTCTGGGACTGCACTGAGTGTGCGGGGTTTTCTTCACTTTTCTGCTGTGCCAGAATGAGTGCATGAGTGAGATTGTACATCTTGGACTGCAAGGTTATAGTATGGGCATCTTGAAGCAGCATTTTTCTCATTTTGTGACTAGGAACCCAAACCAGATAATGCAAGTTAGAGCAGGCCAGGTCCACAACATGGTGTTCCTGGGCTCAGAGCACTAGACAATGCTGCTGAGCTTCCTGAGGTATTAAAAAACCACATACCCAGTTATTTTTTTCCCTCTTACTGCTGTGAGAGAGAGAGAGAGAGAGATTGGTTTGATCATTGTCCATCAGTAAACATCTGCATCCCTGTCATTGTTTCACTAGCATTTAAAAGCATCATTTACAATTTTACTTTCTGCTTCTGAGTGGTCTGTAAATTTTCTTGTATTTTTTATCTGTATGAATCTTACTTCTTCCTCAATGTACCTCACCTGTATGTCCAGCTTAATTGTTGGGTGATTGTCTCAGTAAATGATATTTGTAGGGCCCATAAGAAATAGTTAAAATGGTAAATCAAGCAAAACTCTGACCTTGAGTCCTACTTTAGCAATACTTAGCCTTTATGTTTTGGCTGCTCTTCTTTCACATCCTGGTTATGGGAACAGAGTTCTGGACTTTGCTTTCCCCAGTGCTTGCTACCTGTGCCAATGCAAAAAATATATCAGTATAATTACAAAGGCTCCTCTTGTGCCTACCCACCCACCAGCATTTACTATGCATAAGACAATGAACTAGTTTCTATGAGCATAAAAGACTGAGTAAGCTATTCATGATTCATTGGGAGTTTATTCTCTAGTAGGAGAAAGAATATATACACAAAAATAATGTCAATGCAGAGCAATGTTAAGTAAGATCCTGTTACTCAAAGTGTCACTTGGGGACTAGCATCATCTGAGAGTTGTTGGAAATGCAGAATCTCAGGTCTTGCTGTAGAACTACTGAACAAGAATCTGTAGTTTTCCAAGATCCCAGGCAATTTGTTTTCACGTTTAAGTATGAATGCACTAGTAGAATGGTTTAAAGAATTCAGATATCACTTCCAGTTGTAGACAAAGGATCTTATGCAGGAGAGAGCCTTGAAGGAGCAAAAGGATTTTGATGGTGGAGCTGGTGACTAAGGAGGAGATTATCCTGGGCAAAGGCAGGAAAGAGCAAAGATGGCATTTTGAGTGGTCAGATTTATGAGGGCATAGCATTAGTGGAGAGGGGTATAGCCATTTGAGAGCGAAGGATGCTTCGGATCAGAATGCCAGATTAGGGTTTAGAGTTTTTGAGATAAGCATTGGTCACACAAGGAATATTTTTGTATATGGGAATCACACAGACAATCTCAGAGGTGGAAAGGAGTTCCATGATCCATTTGTCTCATTCCCTAGTGGGATCAGAGCTGTGCTTTATGTAGATGAGTCTAATGTGCCTATGTGGGATGGTTTGCTAACGAGATTTAGAGACTAAGAAAATAGCATGGTGGCAGGGGGAATGAAATGGAAACGAGCATTAGAGAGCATAGAGATTGCAAATGTGGAATGATGTGAAGGTGATGTTTGGTACACAAGCTGAAGGACTGGGAGAAGAGAAAGGTAACAGGGAGAATGGTTGTGCCACTAGTGACATGGTGGAAACAGGAGGAAGAGTAGCGGTTTGCCTAGAAGGAAAAATGATATTAGGTACTGGACTTGCTGTTTAAGATGCTATTGGGACACCTAGGAAGAACTGTCCACCATTTATTCAGAAATGGATATGTGGAACTCATGAAAGAAGTTGGGAATGGAATCGGAGGTTTAGGACTTTTCTGCAGCAAGGTCATGGTTAAACTGGAGCTGTGGATAATCTCTCCAAGGCAAGATCATCTAAGGAGAGGAGAGATGTACACAGAATCTCTAGGTTTATGGGGAGTATTGATAGAGTTGTTTCCTGAGTACCTGGTTTCTCATTTGATTGTGAAAATGCACTCTGAGGGCAGCTTTCCTCTTTTTTTCTTTGACTATAATGCTATGACTGTTGAAAGAGATAAAGCATTCCTTATAGACATTAAGGCATTCCTTAAGGGCTTAAATAATTTCCCAAATAAAGGTAGTACCCATGAGCATACAGAGTAAATATAATAAGTCAAGCATAGTTTTACTGCATGAAACACAGTACTAACTTAAAAATTTTTTTTTTCTTCAGTTTGAATTAGTCTGCTATGTTTTGTTTTCTTCCATTGTCTATGTAGTGATTCCTCCCAATATTTTGTCATGGCAATTTTCAAAGGTACAGCACAGTTGAAAGAATTCTCATTGAATACTTCTATACCTGCCACATAGATTCTTCCATTAATATTTTACTGTAATTGCTTTACCACCTACTTCTCCATTTATCCATTCTACGTAGAGATTTTTATAAAAACATAGTTATGATTACAATATAAAATTTATGTACTGATTTTCCAGTAAATATTAAAACAAAGATTTCCCCAAGCGATCCCAAATTATTCATAAACATTATTTAAAATGGTTTAAAAATATTTCATCAAATATTTTACCTAATATATTTCATCATACCATAGGTAATAATCCTACATATATGCATATATATATATATATATATATAATCCTATATATCCTATATATATATACACACCATTAGGTACATGTTTATGCTAAATTCTTTTTAAGATTTTACTTAAAAATTAAAAAAAAAAGATTTTAATGTATAGATTCTCAGAAGTGGAAATGCTAGGCAGATCAAAGGATATGAACATTTTTAAGGATTTTAATACTTGTTGCCAAATTATTTTTCAAAAGCCAAATTTGTTTCATTATAGCCTGGTCAGCCTTGGCATATCATTTAAAAAAAAATATGAAAACTTTAATAAGCCTGGGGGCTTTGAAAGTCTGGGCAACTTGGCAGGACTGTTGGGCTGGAACACAAGTTCCAGCTGCAGCTGAGGACCTCCCCTCTTTTTGCAGTGTTTGCTTCTAGATTGATGGTAAATGAAGAAAGCTTTGGGTTACCGCTGAGACCTGGGGCAAGATGGGAGATAGGGTGACGATACTGAAGAGAAGAGATTCAATGCCTCCTCTGTCTTTACTGCTTTTCTTTTTTCTCCTTTTTTAAAAGAATTGAAACTATCTCAAACTTACAGAAAAGTTGCAAATACAGTTCAAAGACGTTTTTCTTTTGAACTGTTTGAGAGTAAGTTAAGGATGTCCCATTGTCCTCAAGCACTTTAGTATGTATTTCCTATAAACAAATGTAGTCTCTTACTGAACCACAATATAGCCATCCAAATCATGAAATTAACATTGACACGTTACTGCCATCTAGTATTCATATCCTATTCATGTTTCACCAAACCCCTTAATATCCATTATAGCAAAAGAATATGTTCAAAATCACATGCAGCATTTACTTTTCATATTGTGACAATTTGGAATAGTTCCTTGTTCTTTACTTGATTTTCATGACCTTGATACCTTTGGAGGGTACAAGCCAGTTATTTTGTAGAATGTTTCTCAATTTTGGTTTGTCTAATTTTGATTGGTTCTCTTACTAATGTTTACTTTGATGACTTAAGGTGGTGTTTGCTAGGCTTCGGCACTGCAAAGTTATTCTCTTTTTAATGAGTATTTGGTGGGGAGGTATTTTGAAACTACGTAAATATGCTGTTCCTCATGAATCTTTCTTTTTCTCTTTCTTTCTTTTCTTTTCCTTCCTTCCTTCCTTCCTTCCTTCCTTCCTTCCTTCCTTCCTTCCTTCCTTCCTTCCTTCCTTCCTTCCTTCCTTCCTTCCTTT
>NW_007726515.1:653930-656642 GCF_000696425.1 Galeopterus variegatus
CCGTACAGCAGCTTCCTTCCTTCCTTCCTTCCTTCCTTCCTTCCTTCCTTCCTTCCAGCCAGCATCTATTTTATTATGGATTCATGGTTTCCTGTTTTATTCAATGGAGTTGTAATCTCTTACCATCACTACTTACTTTAATGTTCAATTTATCCCTGATTTGGTCAGTGGGAGTCTTGCGCTCTGACTTCTGTGTCCTTTTCACATGTTCCCATCATTTTTTGACATTTTCTTTCTTTCTTCACACAAGATGTTCTTGGTTCATATTGCTTGGAGTCAGCCATTTCTCTGAGGAACTCATAATTTTTTTAGTGGAGAATGATATTTAAGAACCAAGATCAGGGNTTTCTCTGAGGAACTCATAATTTTTTTAGTGGAGAATGATATTTAAGAACCAAGATCAGGGTGTTTTCTGTGCTTGTTGTTACTGGGATGTCATGCTTCCAGTAGTAAAGAGTGTGTCTGTGTGTGTATGCATTTATATCTATATTTTTAGAATCTCTCATTGAAATGTATATATATCCACTGATATCTACAGTTCCACAGAGTTCATGCTGTTTTCTCCCTTCCTCTATTAATCTTTCCCTCACAGTGACAAACCCGATTCCCATTAATCATAATATATATACTTTAAAGAAAAATTATTATTATTATTTTTACATTCTGTGATGTTGTGGAGCAGTTGGAGAGGAGGGGGAGAGAGGAAAAGGGAGAAGGATTGAGTGGGAGGAGGAGGAAGGAGAGAGGGGGTTGAAGCCTGTGGCACCCCCCTCATTTTGGCAGGGGAGCCTGGGGGCTTCTGGCTGCAGCTCAGTTGGGGCTGGGCTGGATGTGGACTTCAGGGGGGCATGGCTGAGGCCCTCGGCTCCCTCCACCCCAGCTATGTGGAGTCTGGGGGGCTTCCGGTCCTTCTAGGTTTTATAGGTGTTCTTTGCTGGTGTTAGACCTTTACCGGTTAATGTCAGAACTTTGTTTCTGATTTGTGGGTTTTTTTTGTGTTTTCTTTCAGTTCTTTGTTGGATTATTCGCTATTCCCACCACTTAAACTCTGCACTGGAAGTAATTTGTTATCTTTTGCTTCCTTCTAAAATGTGGGAACTTCCCATGGGGACTGGCATTTGAGCCTTGTGGTTGAGCTAAATTTTTGCTTTGCTGCTGATTCTCTGGGGAAGGCTTTTTGTGCAGCTCAGGTTTTTTTTAAAAAAAATTTTATTTTGTCGATATACAATGTGGTTGATGCAGCTTAGGTTTTAATCATTGACCTTGTAAGGACTTTCTGGTCTCAGGAAGTCTGGTACACCTGATTTGTGTGGAAACTCTGGTCTGGGCCTGAGTCTTTTCAGCAATCCATATCCCCTGCAGTTCTATACTCCTGACCAGTCTCCACTGAGCGGTCCTGTGCTGATTGCAGGGCAGATCAGCTGTGCATGCTGTGCCCCAGTGTTCCCTCAGGGTGCCGGTCTCCCTGAACCCCCACACTCCAAACACTTCCCATGTGATGGGACATGTGCCAGTCCCTNGGGTTCAGTGGACAGATTGTTGAAAAATATCTTTGCTACTTTGATATATGAGAGGGGGTATCTTATTGTTTTAACTTGCACTAGACATATGTGATATATATGCATGTTACTTTTAGAAAGTCATTTTCCTGGTGCCATTTTTCTCAGTCCTCTGATGCTATCTCATTTATCATTAATTTTAAAAAATTATTTTTGACAGCTACCACAATGTTTGAAGCTGGAAAGGACAAAGTTAATCCAGATGAATTTGCTGTGGCCCTTGACGAAACCTTTGGAGACTTTGCGTTCCCGGATGAATTTGTCTTTGATGTTTGGGGGGCCATAGGTGATGCCAAACGAGGGTGATGATGATGGGGATGATCCATCTCTGAAGAAGAAAAAAACCCCCACAAGCTCTGCTTTTAGACACCTTTACTAACTCTGTGTACAGAATATATTCTTTTAAATATAATTTTGGTAATTTTGATTTCTGGATACTTTAAAATGCCGTTGCTTCTGTAGTATGCTTAAGATAAATTGCCTAAAAATATGATCAACTTTTATATCCACTCAAAAGGTTTTTTAAGGTGAGTTTTAAGGAGTGTTTCTAATATTTTGTTCCTCACTGACACCCATGCTTTATTTTCCCCATATAAGTAGTGGATTGGAATAGCTTTGTAATTTTTTTTTTGTAAAATCTTAATGTAATGAAAATGAGGATCGGAGTATGATTTACCTCATAGCATCTTCATTTTGTCGTGGTAGCTTGAACAGATATGTTCAGGAAATGAAATGTGAATTATGCCTTTCATGGGTCTAGAAGCATTGTTTTTTGATTTCTGTGGCCCACTTTCTGTAAAACAAGGATTGACTGATTTTCTTTTTTGCTTTTTTGTAATTGCTCTTAAAACTTGTAGTTGAAATCTACTGTGTTGTGTGTGGGTGTGTTTGCATGTGTGGAAGAAGGGTGAAAAACAGGCAGGTAGGGTAGAACCACTTGCATTTGATTTTATTGTTGTTTTTTTGGTTCTTAAAACATTATTTCTTTTTTCACTCATAGCTATTTTTATCCTGCCCTTTATAAGCACTCCGGGGAAGGTTTTATATTCTTTGTAGAATTTTTCTTTTGGAAAATATTTACTCAGAAAATAACTATGTTTGAAAACATTTCGGGGGGGGGGGCGGTTAAATGCAACCTATTTCAGCTCCATAA
>NW_007726515.1:658168-659740 GCF_000696425.1 Galeopterus variegatus
TTTTTTTATGGCACTAGATGTTAGATTTGAAATGAATCACTATTTATTATTGATGTTTGTCAGTTTCTCCTTCCTTTTTGGGCATGCATGAAGACTGAAATATGGTGCTGATTCCCTGTGATTTTTGGAATGTCATAGTCACAATCGTCTTTTTAGAATTTTGGTGCAAAAGGTACCAATATCCATGTGCAGCTGTAACTATGTATGTCTGTTAGCATTCAATGGGCTATTATTATCACCACTAAGGGTTTCAGCTGGACCCAGATGCTTTATATACTACACGTTTTTCCTTGAAATGTCCTTGTCTCTCACCTGAATTGCTAAACTGATAAGAAGGTCAGTTTCTTTGTCATTTTATTCCCATAACTGAAAATATATCTATTTATAAACTTTGTGCCTTTCTAACTCTCAGTGCACAGAAAGGAGCAGGGTCTGTTTTTAGTGCAGTCACATCATCTAGAAGTGTCGGCTACACTTCTATGATGAGACAGATCTTTTTTTTAAAAAAAAAATCTGTTTCATTGGCATCACTGGATGTTTTCTGGACTGTGTTGTTTTCTCTTGTTCTTTAGTTTTTTCCAGTGGAGGATGGTTAAATTTGTTCTTGATTTCCTTCAGTGCAAAACAGCATCTTCTTTCAGTGGCCACTGAGAGCACNAAAACATTTCGGGGGGGGGGGCGGTTAAATGCAACCTATTTCAGCTCCATAAACTTTGAAGGAGATACTATCAAAAATAGACCCTCCCCCCCTCAGTGGAAATAAAGGAGTAAGGGAAAATTGAGAAAATGTCTCAGTCTATTATTTTAGAGTCTAACACATTCCCTCTAAACCTTACATTATTGAGACAATTGAGGGTGAATGACTGTCTTATCATTCTTATTTGACATTGTACAGAGATGCAAGAGAAATGGAAATGAACGGTTTCAACATAGATCATTTAATAAGGCAGAGCATGGAGTGACCAAGCACTCTTCTAAAGTGTTAGATGAAAAATGCTGTGGCTGCCACTGTAATCAGAAATAATAGCTTGAGAGGCATGTGTTCTAGGAAAGCAGAATTAGTTTCCTTTTCGTGCTGTGTTATTGCTTAGGAAACTCTGTTGTTTTCTGGTAAAACTTCACTTTTACTGCCATCCACTCCCCTCTCGCAGAAGTTTAGTGCAATGAAGCTGACATTCTTTGATTAATCTGAAACCTGCGCAGAAGCTATTTTAGTCATTAATGTGTAACAAAAATAGCTTATAGAATATGGGTTGTCATATTGCTCTTGCCCATCATTTGAAAATAGGATCCAGCACAGGCTGTAATTTCTTGCTACTTGTTTAGTGGGTTTCTTCTGGAGATTCCAAAATACCTATTAATTCTTAATACTGCCTCTCTTAGGAAGACATAAAAAAAATTGATATTTTTAGGGATAGGAGAATTACAGGATGACTTAAGAGGCTCATAGAAACATTTCAGTTTAACCAAAAATTTTTTTTTATGGCACTAGATGTTAGATTTGAAATGAGTCACTATTTATTATTGATGTTTGTCAGTTTCTCCTTCCTTTTTGGGCATGCATGAAGACTG
>NW_007726515.1:661349-662920 GCF_000696425.1 Galeopterus variegatus
TAGGCTGTGACTGATAACTAAGGAGAGATGATTTACCTAAATGATGTATAATTTGTAATATTTCCCCCCGTAACTTTAGTAAGTAGATGTTTTCCAAGTAAATCACACTTACTTTAGTCCCATGTTACTGCTAGACCTTCATTACGTCAATAGACCCTGTGGTCTCCTTCAGTTATTTCCTATCCAGCATAGTAGCAAAATGAATGTCATCTACAAAATGGAGTTTTCAACATAATGGCTCTTCTAAATAGAGTACAGCTGTCCACCAAACATGTAAAAGATTGGTAATATAATGGCCCTTTCACTCTCTGATACATCTAAAAAAATATATGGATACCAATAGCACTGCTATTACTCTGGAGGAGGTACTAGATTAGGACAGTTAAGTGTTTTATCCAAGCTCTTAGTGAATAAAGGGATAGGAGGTACTATTCAACTCACACTTCCAAGTATTAGTGCCCTGTGTAAAATGCACATTTATTTTCTTCTTGACACAGATTGAAGGAGTAATTTTACACATATCATAGTTATAAAAGGTTTCTAAAATTGTGAAGTGTACAAAATGGCACATCCCGTCCCTATCCTATTACCTGAGAACCTAGTTCTAAGAAATGACTCATGGTTATTATCTACTAGGAATGTGAAAGTCAAATATGACATCTTTATTTCAGTTGGGGATATTGTCTCCATAAGACTGAAGTATAGCCACAGATGTTTTTCAAGCAGTAACAAAAAGGAAAAAATTAAAAAAAAATTTCTAAGGGTAGTTTTGAGTAAACATTTAATATTTTGAACCATTTGTGTATGCAATAGTATAGACTATATATAGATAAAATATTCTACTTTCTTTGGGAAAAATTTTTTCCCTTTTTTATAAAAATCATAGCATATACTTTAAAGTGTTTCTTCTGAGGTTGAATTTCGGGGATCTTAATACATGAAATTGAAAATTATATTTTGATGCTGTTCTAAAATATATTGTTCATTACTTTTCTACATATAGTTATGCAAATTTAGTCATGTGTGATCAAAAAAGTAAATAAAATATTTCTTATACTTAAAATATGACTTCTTAAAATAAAAACTTTTTCATGAAAAATATGATAAATATTTTTGTCATAAAAAAGGTTTGGGGTTTAAATAACTGTAGACTTTTTAATATTGTTTAAATAAATGACAGAATAACACATGTGCTTGTTCAGGCCTTTATGTTTTTAGCATATCTTTGTTTATTTTTTAAACATATTTTTTGCAAGGTATAACCTCTGTGGTCTCTAGTTTTAAAATCCCCAAATTACTTGCTTTGATTCAGTACAAATACATGGATATGCACTGTCATAATAAGATAAATAGTTATAAGATAAAATAGTTATAAGCTGTTTCTGTTATAAGATGGAGCTTTACCCAGGGTGACACTTTCTGCTTTATTCCTTCACTCAACAAATCTATGGTGGTAGTTTACAAACCTTAGTGTGAGTACATAAGTAGAAGAAATATCAGCCCATAGCTCTTAGGTAGTATGTCTTTTGGATTTATTATCTTCTTGATCCAGTTTAAAGGCCCTATCAGAG
>NW_007726515.1:664610-666821 GCF_000696425.1 Galeopterus variegatus
CAGTGGTGCTGGAGAAAAAAAATGAGGAAATAAAATCCTGCAGAATTAAGGAATGGTGGAAGAACTGTGCAGTATTTTAGCTTTGGGAGAAGGATACTGAGAACATTGTAACCATCTTCCTGCAATGTCTTTCCCTCCTATCTCACTCTTTCCTTTACTGGCTCTTTCTTCTCTATGTAACCTCCGTGTGTGGGGGTTCTTTAGGCCTCTGCTAAGTTTCTATCCCCCACTCTACCCTCTTTGCTTGGGTGACTCATGCATTCCTGTCGCTTTAAGCATCTTTACAACTCCCAAATTTATACCTCCAGTTTAGACCTTTCCTCTGAGCTCCAAACTCAGATATTCAACTTTTTCCTTGATGTTTCCACTTGGTGTTTCCAAACTTTTACATGTCCAGGATGAAACTTCAGATTTTTTTTTAAAAGTCTTGGTTTCCTCAGTTTTCCCTGACAGGAAGTTCATCACAGTTCACCTCACTGCTTCTTCACCTAGGCCATCAAATTCATCGGCAAGTTCTTTTCATTGTACCTCCAAAAATATCTCCCAGATGTATCCACTTCTTTCCAGTTTCACTGTCACCTCTTTAATCCACACCATAAGTTCTCGTGGGGGCTGCTGCAACAGGCTCTGAGCTGCTCTCCCCGTCCTGACCACACACTCCATTATAGCCTTTAGTCTACACCTGGGGAAGTTCTTCCTTTTTTCTCCTAGCTCTCTCATAGTAGACTCTGTGGGTGCTTCAGTAGCAGAAGCCAAGTCATCCAAAAATGAGTGCCCCATCCAGAGAGGAAAGTGTAAGTGAGAAATTTACATTTGCATTTTTTAAAAAAGCCAAACACGTGTCCTGCCATAGACATTTTTAGAGCACTCTCATTACTGTGCAAAGTCTAAATTGGAGGAGGGTGGAGGCAGAAGAAAGAGATTTATTATAGGAATTGGCTCACATGGTTATGGAGGCTGAGAAATCCTGTGATCTGCCGATTGCAACCTGGAGAACCAGGAAAGCTGGTGGTATAATTCAGTTTGAGTCCAAAGACCAGAAAATGGGGGTGGGGTGAGGTGGTGGTGTAAGTCCTGGTCTGAGTCAAAAAGAATATGGATGTCCTGGCTCATGCAGAGAGTGAATTCATCTTTCCTGTGCCTTTTTGTTCTATTCAGGTTCTCAACAGATTGAATGATGCCCTCCCATGTTGGGGAGGGTCATTTGCTTTACTCAGTTCACCAATTCAAATGTCAATCTCTTGAAACACCCTCTCAGACACAAGCAGAGATAATGTTTACCAGCTATCTGGGTATCCCTTAGCCCAGTCAAGTTGACATAAAATTAACCATTACAATCACCCAAGCCCCTTGCAGAAGCTTGATTCATTGACCAGAGATTTCCAGCATTCATAGAACCACCCCCCTACTTGTTCCTGTCATCAGTGTTTGGTGAGGATTTTGTCTGTCAGCAGCCTTGCCTGTTACTGCCCAGCAGGAGTGTCATCCATCAGACCAAACCTTCCTGGCTTATACCTGTGGATGCCCCACACCCAGGCTCCTTTTTAAAATAGTTACATGACCCACATGCACAAGCCTTCGAAAAGAGAGGTGGGATGGTGAGGGCAAACCTTTGTGCCTGTACTTGGGGAAGCTCACCTGAACTAGCATGAGACCCCTGGCTGAGACACGGGAGTGACCCTTCCTGCTTCATGTTAATGGCATCATGACATCAAGCTCCTTACAGTGGTCTCCAAAGACTGCCCCCACCTCCTTGCCACAATCCCTCTAGCTCTATGCTCTTATTACTTTGAACGTTCTTTCACTTCCAAGCTCTTATCTTTCTTAGAGATTTTTTTACTTGCTATTTTCTCTGCCTCAAACACCCTTCCTTCTATTAGCATGGCCAGGTCCTNATACTCGATTAGTGGCAAAAACAGGATTTGAATCCAGTTTTAAGTTTGATTCCTGAGCTCTCTCCAGTGCTGATTCTGTTAATATTTTACGAGAACATGTAAAATGTACCAGTCACTCAACCAAAGAAAGTTGTGGAGGGGATTAAAGCCTGGAAAGCAAGGTTATAGATTCCATTATCTGCTCTCCTCAGCCTGAGTAAGGGAACAGCTCCACAGAGATCAGGCCAAGAAGTAGTAGATTTAAATGGCTGATGATTGATTTTAGGTTAGAAACCATATGCTGAAAAATTTTAGTGGATTCTTAGGTTAAAAAAAA
>NW_007726515.1:667952-673652 GCF_000696425.1 Galeopterus variegatus
AAGTGGTTTAATGGTTTAATTGATTTGACTTGGGATGTGGGTATTGTTTAGTTTGTATTTCTGATACTATCAAGGGGCACTTTCTGTGTTCTTTAGGCTTTAAAAAAAATAATATGAAAGAGAAATTTTTAAAAATTAGAAGCTTGTTATCAAATGCCCTGTGTGCCATTTACGAGCACTGTTTGAAAATGGCATTAGCATTTGAGGTTTCTTGGGCCATGGAATCTTCTCATTAATCACTTTTAAAACTCTGAGATCCTTAGGTCCTGAGAAAAAAAATTGGGAAGTTACATTGCTTCAGAAGGCTCATTTCTGGACTGAAATGCTAATTTGTATGCTAAAGGGCTTAGTTTATAGAGATGATTCTAAATTTCCTTAATATATTTCCTTCTCAATTTTTTCCTATACATAAAATCGGTCAATTTCGATGTATTATCCTGTGAGTTAATGAACATGGAATATTTCTGAGGCTTCTCTCAATATTAAATCCCAAACAAGACTATTTGTAACTGTTGATTTAAAAAATGCAATCAATCATGTTCCTTTCCAGAGGATCAAATATTCATTTATAATGAGAACACGTTTACTGAATTCCAATTTAAATGAGGTCCATGGAAATTCTGAAGTAGGAAGATAGACTGAAATAGAGATAGTGGCATTTTATAGAGGGATCATTCTTTTTTCTTTGTTTTTCTTAAAGAATGATCTATCATTCTAAAATACTATGGAGGAAGTCTATGGCTCTCCTTTTCAACTTTCTTGATAAACATCGTTAATCACTTTGGTTTAATCTTTTGAAATGAATTAACTATATTCTAGAAAGATTCTACCAGGTGACCTAATGCTTATTTCATTTTTAGAAGGAGATCTCCCAACTCCCCCACAGCCCCCGATCGCCCTATATGGCAGAAGTGAATTCACTAGGATATTTCTTTTTTCTACCTTGGCTGACCAGTAGGTGGCATTGCCTGAGCTGGCTGCTACCTCAAGCCTACCTTCCTCTTTTGTGAACCTGAATAGTAAGTCACGTATTTCTTACATTCTTGTATCCAGTCTGATTTGCCCAGTCTGAATTTTGAGCTCATCTGTGTTTTCTCACTAAATATAGCCCCTTGACTGCTAAAATGTCTTTGAGACCTAGATTGCTTCTTCTCTGAACCTCGGGGATTATATCATGTGGTCTCAGAGGGTATTCAGACTGAATGACTGATTTTACCAAAGCAACCAAGGTTCCTCTAGACCTGAGGTGAAGAAATAACTGAGCATTGAAGTGCTGCAGAGGTGATTATGGTTAATATTCTGCGAAAGTTGTAGATGACTTCATACCAAAGTTAAGTTAACTTCATAAAGTTAAATAGGTACATTAAGAACTTTAAATCCTCATTCATAACTTCAAAACCTTTAAGTGAGGTTAAAGCAAACAGTTAATTGTGAGTTAAATTGTTCTTTGCTTGAATACATAAAACCAGTTGGGATTTGCACTTAGTAATCAATATTATGTAGGTAATTCACGTCATGAAAAGGCTTTATCTCCATTGAGATAGAATTCTGGCCAGACATTGATTTATATTTTGCTGTTTCAATAGCTGTCAGTTGAAATAACTTTTTCTTCTTTCTGATGTTTTTCACATTTGAGTGATTTGCCAACACTTTTGAGCTATAACACTATATATTTATCATGGGATATTTCCCCCTTATTTATTGTGTAATGGCTCTGTTATCACTTGATGTTACTTGGGAAACTCATTAGCTATAGTTAAATGGCATTTGTTAGAAACAAGAGTTTTAAAAGTTGGAATTGTAATGGTTTCTTATAATTAAAATACTATAAAATTGCTTCGTTATAGACCATACTTGTCAATTCCTGTTCTAGGGCCTATATGAATGATTTCCTGCTGCTAGATGAAGAATTGCCCACGAGGGAAGTAGCTGAAACATAAATCAACACCCTCAAGTCACAATGTTTTCTCTGGGTTTTATAACTGGTGATGGTGTGACAGAGGCTCCCAAGGAATGGCAGAGATTTAAAAGCAAAGGGTAAGTTGAAAAGAATCTGTGGCTTCTAGAGAGTTTCCCTTTACTACACCTACTGAAAAGCCCTGGTGTAAGCATTGATCTTATTTTAAATGTCTGAATTCTTCATGTTGCCTTGATAATAAGGATTTTATAATCTCCAGAGCTTAGTAATTGTTTCCAGGAGTAGCATGGATGATTAGGTGGTGGATGTCAGACATTAAATTATTGTTAGATTCATTAGCATGGCAGATTTGTGGCTCATTTTTACACCACTGTTTGTTTTCTCTGTCCACAGTGTTTTATTAGGTATGGCATGATCCTCCTAATTGGAACCAAATATCCCAACCAAATGTTGGACTTGGAGTTTAGCAGCCTGTGAGAGATCATGTTCTGCTGATTGACAGTTACAAGGACCTATCTATGTGCCTCATTTTCTGCACATGTGGAGGATCATGACTCATTTCTTCAAGGGCACGATCAGTCTCCGTTTTGAGCACCAGTGGCCCTTGAGAGAGTGTGCCTCTCCCGATGGTCTTGGGCCTCTTGTTGTTCCTGGGCCCCTCTAAACTGGATTTTTTTGTAAATCATCCTATTAGTCAGGATTCGGCTACAGAGAACAGAAGCTGCTCTGTTTTAAGCAGAAAGGAATTTAGTGCAGGTTATTAAACAGGCCCCAGAATTGTTAGAAAGACTCAGGAGAAGATTCTAAGCTGAGGAGACAGACTCTAGGATGAATTCCCAAAGCCGTGCTGCCCTACTGGGCTGCTAAAGGATCTGCTGCTGTGGTCAGGAAGCTGCTTCTGTTCAATTGATGCTAACCTGGGGCCAAACCACTTCTCTATATGCACCAGCACAAATGATGCCTCATATTCTATCTCTTATGGTATTAAGATGGTTTTGATTTTGAGTCTTGAGTGCATGTGATTGGCAGAACTTAAATCATGTTCAGAACCCAGAACTCCAAGGAAATTTGGGAAAGGTACCTTTTGCTTTTTTGGCCATGGTACTTACTGTAAGAAGGATAACACAAGGAGATTGGAATAGATGGCAGGCTTGCCAATCCACATTTTTTGCCACTACCCGTAGTCTGTATTTAAGTCAGACCAACCCAAACTTACTTTCTAAATTGGTATAAATCTATCCAACCAGACTTTTTTTGTTATATGCATAGTAAGCAGATAGCCAGAGCATATTTACATTGACTGGGAAACTATTTTTCATTTCTCTATGCTGCCATGCTTCTACTTTTAAATAAAATCAGTCATTAAATGAATAAGAAATAGCTAACATCTTTTGTTGAGGTTTGTGTGCAAGTTGGTAAAAATAACTATTGGACATATGATAAAATACTTCCCAAGCAGACACTATTGCCTTAAGACAGGATCATCTGCATTAGAGGATTTTATTCTGGAAAACATGAAATAAAAGTGAACTTCAAAGATTAATTGTTGAGTTGTGTGGCATGAGGCACCTTGTTGGTACACTCCTTTTTGTGCATTTATTTCTGTCTTTGGTGATATGGACCAGGGCTGCTTTCAGTTCAGGCCTCAGTGGAGAAGGCAACCATCCACTGTGTTTTTCTTTCAGTTTTATTTTGCTTGCCTTATTGGGTGACTGAGATGTTCTAGTTTTCTTTTAAAAAAATCCTTTGAACAAATGGTGGTTCACTTGAAAGAATTTTATTAGGCTAACTTCATTATTACAGAGTGTCTCTATGCAAAGGATATACACACATCATATTAAGGAACAGGCTTTTAACTGATCTAAATGAGCAAATGGCTTTTTTGCCTCCGTTGTGTCCATGTAAAGAATCTTCCCACTGAATTACATATTTACTTTACAAATTGGAATTTATAAGCAATGCTAAACTATAGTGATATTTTCTTTTATTTACTCTAAGAACTGATCTAAATAAATGTTTACTCTCCTTTAATTATTTTAGTCACTGACTTTTAATTAGTATAATTCCATTCCCGTTTGTTTGATTGTCAAGGCACTAGTCCAGCCATTCTCCTAATAGATATTTTTCACTTTTGTTTTAAAAACCATAGATAATGTAATGTTTTAAATATACCACACACTGAGAAATTCATGATGCTCTAAATCTCTTGGCTCTACGATATAAAGGCAGCAATGTAAGTGGGAATATAACTGCTATATCGTTTAATGTACTATAGAACAAGCCCTGCACTTAAAATTTAATTTTGGCAAAAAAACGTAGAATGTATAATATTTTTAGTTTTTAGAAAAGTCTGGATTTTCAAAGCCTATGCCTCTTTCAACAATGTGGTAAAGGCTTTTGTATGTTAGTAGAGTCAAATTCCTTTTTCTTTTTCAGTTCAGATTCTTTCACCATCTGTAACGGGTGAGAAAAATAGTTAAGGTCTGTAAACCTATCAAATTTAGTAATACATTGAAGAACAGCAGTGAAAAATGGCTCATGGTGGGAGACAGTATCGCATCATGGTTTAGGAAATGGTTGGAGTCATGTAGACTTAGGTACTAAACTAGCTCTGTTATCTGTGTGTTGGATAATTACTTCTGCAATGTTCCATTTCCTCATCTCTTAAATGGGATTAATAATATCTGCTTCTTATGAGGTTGTTTTAAAGATTACATTAGATAATATAGCTAAAGCACTTAGCACAGTATCTGGAACATAGTAAATATTCAATACATTTATTTATTATTACTGTTGATGCACTTCCAGGCAGACATTTAGTTTTTGAAAGCTGGTGGAGAGATTTCTGAATACCATGGCAGCTAGTTAGCAGTGCCTGGTTTGTCTTCTCCCACCTTCCCATTTAAATAATCTTGAAGTATGCTGAAAACTAGAATATTCAGCAAGAACCTGCCTTATTTGAGAAGGAATTTTCACCAATAAGCCATAGATAAAATATATTATTTTCTGGAAAAAAATTACCCAAATTGATTCAACCTGAGTAGAAAACCTGAGTAGTTCAATAACCATGGAGGAATTCCTCCCATCTTTCAAATTACATAAGCCATAGATAAAATATATTATTTTCTGGAAAAAAATTACCCAAATTGATTCAATCTGAGTAGAAAACCTGAGTAGTTCAATAACCATGGAGGAATTCCTCCCATCTTTCAAATTACTCTATGAGCAGATAGTTAGAAAGTGTGAGTTTTTTAACTTTTGGAAAAAGATAATTCCTGTTTTATAGAAACTGTTGCAGAGCATAGAGGCGTCATGCTAAAATTTTATCAGTTAGTTTACAAATGTAGCATGATGCTGATACACAATTATATATAATAGAAAAAGTCTGGAAAACTATATAAAAATTTTTGAATACTTGAACAGAGATTTGGATCAAAGTTAAACACCAGGATGGAATATCATTAGAATACTGTATTTGAAAGACATTTGATGTCATGAGAAAATATTTAATGTTTAGTGAAAAGGGAGGGCACATAACTTTATATTCAATAGGATCCCTTTTGTTAGTAAAAAATATGAAAGAAAGGTAATATAAATATTAACAATAGTAAAACCTGAGTAGTACAATTGTGGGTGACTTTTGTGTTCTTTCTCGTACCGTTGTCTATTTTCCACATTCTCTACAACAATTATGCATTATTCCTGTAATCAGAAAAGGAATATTATTTATTTATTTATTTATTTTTCCTTTTTGTCTTTTTTACTGACCGGTAACAGGATCG
>NW_007726515.1:674221-676537 GCF_000696425.1 Galeopterus variegatus
GGTGGGAGCGCCGCCGCTCTCCCAAGCGGCGCACTCTCCAGTGCGCCACCGGGCCAGCCCAGGAATATTATTTAAAAAGACAGTGGCTATGTCAAAATGGAGACACAAATAATATCATAAAATTAATATTGTTTTTGAAAACAATTGGTTAGACAATTTCACATGGCTTTGTATTCAGTAGCTTTGGGAGGTTTTTCTAATTTTTAAAAAATGTTCTATTTTGTTCCTTATTAATATTTTTTTATACAAATGAGTTCTATCTGCTGGAAGCTGTGGGGGGCACCGAATGGAAATATATCCAGTATCTTGTAGGTGATGTTTTAATGTTGATGGGCTTTGTGTTTTAATTTTTTTTGTCTACTTCCATAATGTGACAAAAATGGAAGAAGGCTGGTTTACTGAAAATTCAACAGCAAGTAACTTAACTTATAACAAAAGCTTAATGTTTAATTGAATTTAGAGCTACAAAGGCATCTCCCTGAGTACTATAGAGACTCAAATAGTACATGAAAAAAAAGAGACTTTTTAAAAAAACTTTATTAATTTATACTCCATTCATCTCATACCCTAAAGTGATTTCATCAGGGACTCTAAAGCATTCCTTCTCCCTTTTGTTCTTAGTCTTAACAGATAATATTTTCTTATCATGTAACATTGTAACAATCATTATAACATTCTCCAATGTTCTGTATCTTTTAAAAATCATTTATATCACTTGAATTTCAAAATTGTTTAGTATTTTAAGGATGACTCAAAATTCTATTAGAAATTTGTGGATAATATTGGTCACATTTATTAATTACATATTAGTAATAAATATATTAATTTTAGATATTGCTTTGTTGAGAGGGGAGAATGAAAAATATATTAATTTGTAAAATATTCAGATTCCAAAAGGTAGAGTGTAAAGAGGAAGAAAAATCACTTAAGATTTTAATACCCAAAGGTCAACACTGTTAATATTTTGGTGTGCATACTTCCAGTAGTATTCCTATCTGTTTATTTATATATTTTAACAAATTGGAATGATACTCCACATATTGTTTTAGACTCTGATTTTTTAATTTAGCAATATAGAAAACATTTCTGATGTTATAGTCTTCTACAGCATGATTTTAATGATTAAATATTATTCCATCTGATTGCTATATCATAATTTATATACACTGAAAATTTAGGTTTCAAAAGCAGCTTGTTGGTATTATAAATATCATGGTAAAAGCATTTTTCTTTTCCCCAGTAAAGAAATACAAAATCTCTTAAAGACATATACACAAAAAAATCGATCAACTTATCATGAGGAAAAGATGATTTTTAAATTATTTTATCCCAAATCTTAAAGTATAAAGCAGAAAACTTGGTTTTATTATATTTATTTTTATAAATTTGTATACTATGAAGGAAGAGAAATTGAGGGATGTAAAAGAGGAGAACTGATTCTAAGGTATATCAGAGAAATTTTAAAACGGCAAATTGGAAAGAGTGATGTGGTAGGCAGACTTCCAAGATGGTCCACAGTGATCTCCATCTTCTGGTATTCACGCCCTTGTGTAATCTTCTATCCTTGAGTGTGGTCTAGACTTAATGATTTGGTTCTAGTCAACAGAATATAGCAAAAGTGATGGGCTGTCACTTCTGTGATTAGGTTACAAAGTGTAGTGACTTTGGCCTTGTTAGCAGGTCCTTTCTGTTGTCTCCTTAGTTTGTATGCGTCGATGAAGCAAGCTGCTATGTGGGAGAGGTATATTGTCAAGGAGATGAGGCTAACCTCTGGCCAGCAGCCATCAAGGAACTGAGGTCCTTAGTCCAACAGCCGGTGAGGAACTGATTGCTTCAAACAATCACTGAATGAACTTGGGAAGTCAATCCTTCCCCAGTCGAATCTTTAGATGAGACTGCAGACTCTGGGTCAATTCCTTGATGGAGAGACCATGCAGCAGAGGGCNTTTAGATGAGACTGCAGACTCTGGGTCAATTCCTTGATGGAGAGACCATGCAGCAGAGGGCCCAGATAAGCTGTGTCTAGCCTCACTTCCCATTGAAACTGAGATAATAAATGTGTGTTGTTTTAAGCTGCTAAGTTTTGGGGTAAATTGTTATGCAGCAACACAAAATAATACAGATTTGACTATAATAAAGGGGCAAGAACAAATTCAAAGACCATGCAAAAGATGCTTATATGGAAGATGATAGAAAATGTTGCCACTTTTACTTTTTGAGGATTCCTTTTGCTGAATGGATGATAATGTCTGTATTTTCTTTTTATAATTATTTTAATCTATTTAATAAAATAATACTTTTTAATAGAAAAATTAA
>NW_007726515.1:676808-682760 GCF_000696425.1 Galeopterus variegatus
TTTCTTTTTATAATTATTTTAATCTATTTAATAAAATAATACTTTTTAATAGAAAAATTAATAAATATTGAAAAGTTCAAAGCTAAAATAAAAATCACAAAATTTTTTTTTTCCTTTTTGTCTTTTTTCGTGTCCAGCAACGGATCGCAACCCTCAGTGTCGCGCCCGCACCTCGCTCAGCAGTGAGTGGGAACTGGTCTGTATGTGGGATCCGAACCCTTGGCGGGAGCGCCGTCGCACTCCCAAGCGGCGCACTGTAGCAGTGCGCCACCGGGCCGGCCCCCAAAATCACAAAATTTCATCATCCAAATATAACTATAATTATTATTTTAGTGTACATTTGACTGTCTTCTCTCTGCCTTTTTTCCTACAAAATCAGGATTAAAATCTAATAGTGTTTTGTACCCTGTCCTCTAATCTAACCACATATTACAGACATTTTTCATTTCATGTTCTTTCACAACATCTTTTAAATGGCTTCATGGTTGCCCATTGTGTGATATAGTACAATTTATTTAACCAAATCTCTTATTAGACACTTAATACTATATTTAAATACATTAAATTTGGAGTATTTCAGAAAATCAAGATTACATAGATGACAGCTGTGTTTTTTTTTTTCTTTCAGGATTTACTTTATCTCAGAGATGTAAATGATAAATTATTAGAGTTAAAAGGAACATAATTTTTAAAGCTGGTTCTCCAGGCAGACAGCACATATGCTCGAGAAATTCTCATTAGGGCCATTTTTGTCCTATTTTAGAGGAAAGGGCTTAGATAATTGAACTAAATGACTGACTAGAGATAACAAGTTTGGGACATGTTAAGCATCTAGGAGCTCATTATTTAAACAGTGTCTTGGACTTCAGGGGAAGAGATGTCAACTTTGGAAATTTAGCTGTTGTAAAACAATAGAAAAATGTTAGGATAAAATACCTGCCTCTTGTCTGCTTTAGTAGAGTTTGAGGAAGCAAAGGACTGACCTATGACAATGAGACAGAGACCCCACTAGAACCAGCAGGGACATATGTTTGGGACCATGGTTTTCACATCTGACAGAGAAGTAGTGTACATGTGATACTTCCCAGCCTTTCCCTTCTGGTAATCTTTTTTGCTTGTTTTTTTCCTCTGTTGTCTAAAATCTGTTTCAAAACATATGTTTAAACATTTAAAAAACACTTGCCTATCAGAATTTCCCAAATAACTATCTTCCTAAACATTTTATACTTTACTTCCCTGGTTTTTGGAAAGAACACTTGCCTATCAGAATTTCCCAAATAACTATCTTCCTAAACATTTTATACTTTACTTCCTTGGTTTTTGGAAAGTTATTTATTTTTTTGTCTTTTTTCGTGTCCGGCAACGGATCGCAACCCTCAGTGTCGCGCCCGTACCGGACCAGGACCGGCAACGGGATCGCAACTCTCGGTGTCGCACCCGCACCTCGCTCAGTCAGTGAGTGGGAACTGGTCTGTATGTGGGATCCGAACCCTCGGCGGGAGCGCCGCCGCGCTCCCAAGCGGTGCACTGTAGCAGTGCGCCACTGGGCCAGCCCCCTGGAAAGTTATTTTTAAATTCAAGTTGGAAGTAAAATTGCCAGCACCTTCAAAAATGCTCAATTCAGTCTTTCTTCACTAATCTTCAAATACATTTCATTAAACATTAGAAATGAATTAACAAAATATGGATAGTCATTCGTCTGGTGCAGTGTTTTGCTCTAGAGTATAGATGATATGTTAATGCTTCATCCAATCCTAAATTCCTATGATTTATGATTTCATTAGTAAGAATGTTTAGAAAAATTACTGGGTGACATCTAACCCCAGGGTTAATGGTTTTCATTCTTCTCTGACCACACCTCAATTTTAATGAAGTCTCCCATTCTATATCTGTGTCCTCGTTAGCTGAATCTGTGTCTACACAATTGGCCATGCTCATTCTTTCAGACAGAACACTGAGTTTGGAGGACCTCAGGGCACTTTTTCCAGATGCAAAGGTCTGGACCCTGTGTTCTGGTCCAGGAGTTCTGCTTTTGCTCTGAAAACTTTGAGACAGCTTTATTCAATTGGTGTTCTATGTGTATCAATTGCAAAATTTTGGGGTTGCTTCCCAGGAAATGTGCTATATGAAGTGAAAGGTTTCCGTATTGCTCTCTGTATATCTATGTGAGAATTCTTGTGGCTTGGAAGGAGTGTCTGACCTCTGATTGCATCAGAATTTCCATAATGCTACACATAAAGTGAAGCTGACCTTGCATTTCTAATTAGAACTGAGACTGATGTAAATCCTAGTGTGTGTGTTTCAAAAAAGGTTTTTAAAGCTGAAAAACAAAGGCCAAATATTTGAAGATGGTAGAAATAAATAGCAGAAAAGGAGAATCTGAGATAAACATTATTTATCCCTAATTAACCTTGAAAAGTTACTCACTAGCTTTTTAGGAAAAAAAGAAAGCCAGCTGGGTGGAGGATGTATCGGGTGTTCTTAAATATCCAAATTTTGTTATGTTCTAGTGCCATAGGGATGGTGGTAAGTATATCTTGGACTGAGCAAGGATATGACCTTGTGAACTTGCCAATCGATAATCCAAAGAGAAGGTCTTGGAGTCTCAGCCTCTGTATCTAATAAGGCTGTAACCAAGCCACACCGCATGCCTGGACATCCTGTGATGTCCTTTCTTTATCCTTCTATTCCTTTCTGCTAAATTACTATTATACAAATATCCATTCTTTTTTAGCTTCAAAAATTTATTGAGCACCTATTATGTAGGTCTGCATAATACCGCATGCTGGGAACATAAGGCTATGATTCCTGCTCTCAGGGAGGCCTAACCCTGAGACTTAGCCCTAACTCTAACTAACCTTGGCTCTGGACTGGAAGGTGGATATTGTCATCTGCTTTAGACATCATTGTGACAGCCCCAAAGTTTGATTTGTTTTTTCACCAGGCATTTTGTTAGCTGCTGCTTGTAATTTTGTTAGTAATTATCATCACCTGATTTAAGTTGTCCTTTCTGCCTTCTCAGTACTCATTTTCCTCACTTAGGCATTTTTTCCTTATCTTTTTCTGTATAGTAAATGTGAATAATAAGTAAGATTTTTATCAGAAAGGAGCTTAACTCTGAAAGATATAATGTCAAATTTATGTCTTAGTAAGTTTAGGTGTTCCTCGAGGACATAGTAATTGAAAGTCTACGTTTAAGATCTAATTTAGATGGAAAATTTCAATTACTAAATTTGAAAGCAGGAGATACAATTGTAACTGATATCCTTAATTGCTAAAAGGGAATTGTAGGTTAAATATTTGGGACTAGAAGGTACTTGAATTAAATTCCAGACTAGTAAGGTATATAAATTATAAAGTTACTATAAGAATAAGAAAGGATTAAGAGAAAGGTTCATTTTTAAATGTAATGTATATAACATTTGCATTTACAGTAATTCCCTTTATCTTCAGGGGATACCTTCCAAGGCCCCTAATGAATGACTGAAACCGTGGATAGTACCAAACCTCATATACACTATGTTTTTTTGTACACATAATTTATAAATTAGGCACAGTGAAAGATCAACAACTAATAATAAAATAAAACAGCTATAAAAACATACTGCAATAAAAGTTATGTGAATGTGGTCTCTCTCTCAAAATATCTTATTATATGTCATACATTTGGACCATGGTTGACCGCAGGCAACTGAAACTGCAGAAAGCAAAAGTCAGACTGAAACTTTGGATGGGGGCAGTGGGGGGTGGAAACTGTACTAGCTTGTGTGTTGTTAGTTCTGTGTCTCAGTTTCTTCATCTTTATTATTGGAATAATATTATTAACTTCCAGATAGGGCTTTTGTGAGGATTAGATGAGGTAGAGCATGGATAGGAAAGCTCTGACCATTTACACCCATCCTGGGCCTTCCTTATGAGCAGAACTGTTTATCTAACAGCACTTGGGGCCGGGATGTCAAAGTCTGTAGATGCTCTCAGGAAAGACTGCGGTGGACTCAGCTCAGCCTTCCCTCTCTGATGAGGCTGACAACCTTGTGTTTCTCTTGATATCAATCTCACTAGGCTAATTCTCTGAAAATAGTGGTTCTTAACTTTTATGGTATGAAGATTTTTTTTTTTTCTATGTAAAACTTTTTCTTTGCACTATTCCATCAATTGAGGAAACAAATAATAGCGAAAAGCTTCTAAGGATTCAGGAACATTTTTAAGCGAACTTATATAAGAAACTAAGGTATTGCCCAAGATCCCCATGTCACTCAAGATCAGATTAAATTTGGCTGGAACTCTGTTTCCAGTGCCTATAGCAGGCAAAGTGCTGCTCATGTTTCTTTGAGTTTCCCACTCTTTAATTACTCATGTTTTGCTTGACTCTCTCTTTTTTTGTTGTTGTCTGGGATGAGTCCTGTGTCAAATCCAGAAGCTCACCCTTAACCATTTCCTACAAAAAATTTAACCATATACAGAATTTTATGATTGTGGTAATTTTCCTGAAGATCTGAGAGGTTCTGTCGCTCCCCACATAGCCTTATGCCATCTCATTGGTTCTACCCCTTTCTTCTAAGGGCCTTTCAAAACCCATGCTCCTACCATGGTCCCTTCCATTGATCATGTGCCCCCCTGAGGAGTAGTCTTTTTCCTCCCTTTCACAGCTTCTTCCATGGGAGGGTATCTCTGCTAGATCATCCTGCCAGGCTTCCCCAGACTGTCTATCATTCCGTTACTCATCAGTAGAGTATCTGTGTTCGTGTCAAATGGCAATCCATATGTGTTAGGCATATCATTTGTACAATCCATAGACAAGGCTTCATGTATGTATGTCTTTAAGGTGTCCCTGTAGTCACTGCAGTGGCCAACAGGTCTCAGATCCCAACAGGTTGGAGACCACTTCCATGAAAATCTATTTTTTTTTTTTTTGTCTTTTTCCATGTCCGGCAACGGATCGCAACCCTCAGTGTCGCCCCCGTACTGGACCGGGACCGGCAACGGGATCGCAACCCTCGGTGTTGCTCCTGCGCCTCGCTCAGCCAGTGAGCGGGAACCGGTCTGTATGTGGGATCCGAACCGTCGGCGGGAGCGCCACCGCACTTCCCAAGCGGCGCACTATAGCAGTGCGCCACCGGGCCGGCCCCACGAAAATCTATTATCAGTAAACTTTATGGAGTTTAAACTTTAAATCCATGGATTTATTTATATTTTCATTCTTTTTTTCTATTTACATAGTATTTTATTTCTAAAAGCACTATGGAAAACACATACACAGAAAAGACTGAGAAGCTTACCAAGGTTACAAAATGAATTAGCGGTCGAACAAAATCAATCAGTGGTAGTTCTCTGATCTGATGGTTGTAGCTAACAGACTCCTCATTTCTGTTCATTTCCTAAATGATACTGTTGGAAATAGTGTAGTTTATTAGAAAAAGCAAAGGATTTTACATTTTTTCCCCAGTAAGCTATTAGAGTGTAATATCCTTGAGGATCAAGACTTCACATTGTACATTCTCTGTACCAGCCAGGCGCCAAAAAGAAAAAAGACTTCACATTGCCCTCCTGGGTGTCTATATGAAAAATCATTAATTCCATTAAAGATTAGAGGAGGAAAAAGAAGACTGGAATAGAATGATTATGAGGACTTTCAAACATACAAAGAGCTTATGTTAAAATTCACTAAAAACACTATGTTTTTTCCTCCCTGAGCCTGCTCTTTATTTATTTATTTATGAGAGACAATACATATTTATTGTTAAGACACTAAATTTCAGGGTAATTTGTTATACAGCAATAGATAATTAATAAACCAATCATGTTAATTCTCATTTCTCTTTCACAGTGTACACGTAGTCAGAAAACCACAGACTAAATACCACAGGCATAAAAGATAGTCCTTTTTTTTATTATTATTATTATTTTATCAATATACAATGTAGTTGATTATTGTGTCCCATCACCGAAACC
>NW_007726516.1:0-1486 GCF_000696425.1 Galeopterus variegatus
TAAAAACCACAACTTTTTTTTTGAAGTTCTTACAACAAGAAAATGGAGGGGACACACCTGGTTGGGAAGTGGGAGAGGGAGGAGGGAGGGAGGTTTTGGTGATGGAACACAATAAATAACTACATTGTATATTGACAAAATAAAAATAATTAAAAAAAAAAAAAGAAATTCTCATGGGAGTCATTCATCTGGAATCTGAATAATGGTGACCGTCATCACGAATACACAAGAAAGAGCAAAACCCACATTTAAAACAAAAATGCCAGCAAGAAAGAGAAAGAAGCTTAATCATTCTACCTTAAATTCCCAACTCACATTGAAGAAGAGAAATAAAAGGGGAAATAATGATCAAAAAATATATAAACCACCCAAACAAGTAGCAATTAAAAGATAGGAATTAAACAACACTTCTCGATAACTATTCTAAATGTGAATGGACTAAACTCCTCATTCAAAAGACAAAGACTAACTCAGTGGATTAAAAAGCTAGACCCAAGTATATGCTGTCTTCAAGAGACTCACTTCACCTGTAAGGACACTCATAGACTAAAAATGAAGGGATAGAAAAGGATATGCCATGCAAATGGAAACCAAAAATGAGAAGAAGTAGCTATTCTTATATCAGACAAAATAGACTTTAAGCCAAAAAACATTTAAAAAGCCAAAGAAGGCCATTATATAATGATAAAGGGAACTATCCAGCTAGAAGACATAACAATCATAAACATGTATGCACCCAATACCAGAGCACCCAGATATAATCAACAAACACTCTTAAACCTAAAGAAGGAGATAGGCCTAATACATTAATAGTGGGTGATCTGAACACCCCCTCTCAGTATGGGACAGAACTTCCAGGCAACAAGTCAACAAAGAGACACAGGATTTAATCTACANATGGAAAGAAATAATTAAGATCAGAGCAGAACTAAATGAAATAGATACCCAAAAAACAATACAAAAGATCAACAAAACTAAAAGTTGGTTTTTCCAGAAGATAAACAAAATAGACACAACATTAGCTAGATTAACAAAAATAAGGAGAGAGAAGACCCAAATAACAAAAAACAGAAATGAAAAGGGAGACATTACAACTGACACCACAGATATATAAAGAATCATTAGACACTATTATAAACAACTGTATGGCAACAAATTTGAAAATCTGGAAGGCATGGATAAGCTTTTAGACACATAGAAATTACCCAGACTGAACCAAGAAGAGAGAAAACCTGAACAGACTGATAACAAGCAAGGAGATTGAAGCAGTAATTAACAATCTTCCAAAAAAAAAAAAAAAAGCCTCAGTCCGGATGGCTTTACAGCTGAATTCTATCAAATTGTTAAAGAGGATTTAATACCAATTCTCATGAAACTGTTCCAAACGATTGAAACAGATGCTACTCTCCCAAACTTATCCTATGGGGCCAACATAACTCTGATACCAAAACCAGATAAAGACACAACAAAAAAAGAAAACTACAGG
>NW_007726516.1:3999-7735 GCF_000696425.1 Galeopterus variegatus
AATTCAACATTCCTTCATGATAAAGACTCTCAACAAATTAGGTATAGAAGGAAAGTATCTCTACACAATAAAAGCCATTTATGACAAGCCCACCTCCAGCATTATTCTGAATGGAGAAAAATTGAAGGCCTTCCTCTTAAGGACAGGAATAAGACAAGGATGTCCACTCTCACCACTTCTATTCAACATAGTACTGGAGGTACTAGCTAGAGCAATCAGGCAAAAGAAAGAAAGGGAATCCAGATTGGAAAAGATGAAGTCAAACTTTCCCTATTTGCAGATGACATGACACTATATATAGAAAAACCTAAAAACTCTATCAAAAAACTCCTAGAGCTGGTTAATAACTTCAGTAGCATTGCAGGGTACAAAATAAATGCCCCCAAATCAGTAGCATTTATGTACTCAAATAATGAATTAAAAGAAAGAGAAATAAAGTAAGCCCATTTACAATTGTTGCCAGAAAAATACGATACCTAGGGTTCAATTTAACCAAGAAGGTGAAAGACCTCTACAATGAGAATTACAAACCACCTTTGAAAGAAATTAAAGAAGACACAAAAAGATGGAAAGATATTCTATGCTCTTGGATTGGAAGAATTAACATTGTGAAAATGTCTGTACTACCCAAAGTGATCTACAGATTCAATGCAATCTCCATCAAAATACAATGACATTCTTCACAGAAAGGGAAAAAAGATCTTACCTTTCATATGGAAAAACAAAAGACCCCAAATAGCCAAAGCAATCCTGAGCCAAAAAAAAAATAAAGCTGGAGGCATAACTCTGCCTGACTTCAAATTATACTACAAAGCTGTTATAACAAAACAGCAAGGTACTGGTATAAAAATAGACATTCAGACCAGTGGAGTAGAATTGAGAATGCAGAAATCACTCTTTAGGCTTATAGCCATCTGATATTAGACAAAGGCAACAAAAATCTACATTGAGGAAAAGACTGCCTCTTCAACAAATGGTGCTGGGAAAACTGGATATCCATATGCAGAAGAATGAAACTAGATATTCATCTCTCACCATATACTAAAATCAACTCGAGATGGATTAAAGACCTAGTTATAAGACCTGAAACAGTAAAATTCCTAAGGGAAAATACAAGTGAAACACTTCAGCAGTTAGGTCTGGGCACAGGCTTCATGAACATGAACCCGAAAGAACAAGCAACAAAAGAAAAAATAAACAAGTGAGACTATATCAAACTAAAAAGTTTCTGCACAGCAAAAGAAACAATCAACAGGGCGAAAAGACAACCTACAGAGTGGGAAAAAATTTTTTGCCAACTATGCATCCGACAAGGGACTAATATCTAGAATATACATAGAACTCAAGCAATTATACAGTAAAAAAATAAATAACACAATTAAAAAGTGGGCAAAGGAGCTGAATAGACATTTTTGAAAGGAAGACATACAAATGGCCAACAGATACATGAAACAATGCTCAACATCACTAGTCATCAGGGAAATGCAAATTAAAACCACATTGAGGGCCGGCCCCATGTTTCACTCAGGAGAGTGTGGCACTGGTAGTGCTAAGGCCGCAGGTTCGGATCCTATATAGGGATGGCTGGTGCACTCACTGGCTGAGCGTGGTACAGACCACACTGTGCTGAGGGTTGTGATCCCCTTACCAGTAAAAAAACCAACCAAACAAACGAACCCCCCCCCACATCGAAATATCCCCTCACTCCAGTTAGACTGGCTATAATCAAAAGGGTGGTGAATAACAAATGCTGGCGAGGGTGTGGAGAGAAGGGAACATTACTGCACTGTTGGTGGGACTGTAAATTAGTACAACCACTTTGGAAAGCAATTTGGAGGTTTCTCAAACAACTACAGATAGATCTTCCATATGATCCAGCAATCCCTCTTCTGGGTATATATCCAGAGGAATGGAAATCAACATGTTGAAGAGATACCTGCACTCCCATGTTTATTGCAGCTCTGTTTACAATAGCCAAGATATGGAACCAACCTAAATGTCCATCAATAGATGATTGGACAAGGAAACTGTGGTATATATACACTATGGAATATTACTCTGCCATAAAAAAGAATGAAATACTCCCATTTGCAAGAACGTGGATGAACCTGGAGGAACTTATGTTGAGCTAAACAAGCAAAGCACAGAGGGATAAATACCTCATGTGCTCACTCATATGTGGGAGCTAAAAGAGAAAGGAAGGCAGGAAAGAAAGAGCACAGTAGTGCCATGATCCAACAGAGGGAGGGAACATTCCTAGGGCTACAAATTGGAGTTGAGGGGAGAGGGGGAAGGGGAGGAAGGTTGGGGGATAACAGGGAGGGGACAAAGGGTACAAAAGTAATTGCCAGTAATGGATATGCCCGCAGTATGAATCTGGCCCCTACATCATGGACAGGAGGGGGGAAAATCAGCTTTGTATCTCATGAATATTTGTAATAAATAAATAAATTAATTAATTAAATAAAAAAACCACAAAAAACCCAAACAAACCAAATTATGTATATATAATAAATCCTGATAAATGAAATAGAAATAAAAATAAAAATAAAAATGAGCCAAAAACCTGAATGTATATTTCTCCAAAGAAGATATACAAATGGCCAATAGACATATGAAAAGGTGCTAAACATCACTAATCATCAAGGAAATGTAAGTCAAAATCACAATGAGCTATCACCTGACATGTTTGGATGGCCATTATTAAAAGTAATAATTAAAAAAATAACAATTGCCAGTGTGATGCAGAGAAAAGGAAAACTTTGTACACTATTGGTGAGAAAGTAAATTCAGGAGGAGCTGAGGGCAGCTCGCACCACCCAGGAGCAGGCAGCAGCACACTCAGGGTCCTAGGCAGGAGCTGAGGACAGCCTCCCTGCCTAATAGCGTTCCAAAAACACCACTTCCATACAGGTGGCCCACCACATCCTCTGCCACAGCCACACTGCTGCAAAATTGGCTCACCACCACAATAGTAGTCACAGCCACTGTGTAGGCAGCCTACCAGACACTTGACTACGTTGACACAAGGAGAGTCACCAGCAGAGACCAGAAAAAGAAGAGGATGTCTCTCTCCTCATAGCACACTCCAGAGTAATAGAAAAAGCAACTGCTCCACCAGATGACCAGACATCAATGTAGAGATACTAGAAATATGAAAATCCAAGAAAATATGACACCACCAAAAGAATGGTGTCAAATACCTGGTCTCAAATACCAGGCCCTGTAGAGCAAGAAACCCTTGAAATGACTGAAAAGGAGTTCCAAAATACAAGAAGACTCAGTTAGACAACATAATGAAATGAGAAAAAAAATCCATGATATGAAGAAAGAAATTTACAAAGAGATTAATACCTTAAAAAGGAATGTAGTAGAACTCATGGAACTGAAAGATTCACTCAACAAAATAAAAAACACAACTGAGAGCTTAAGCAGCAAGCTAGAACAAACAGAAGAGAGAGTTTCTGATCTTGTAGATAGTCTTTTCAAAATAACCCAGGTGGACAAAACAAGGAAAAAATAATTAGAAAAAATGAAGAAAATCTGAGAGAGCTAGCAGACAACTTTAAGTGCTCTCTTAGATTTCCCTTCTTTCAGTTCCCTGAGTTCTACTACATTCTTTTTTAAGGTATTAGTCTCTTTGTAAATTTCCTCCTTCATATCATGGGTTTTGGGTTTTTTTCTCATTTTATTATGTTGTCTAACTGAGTCTTTTTGTATCTCGGAGTCATTTATG
>NW_007726516.1:7975-40964 GCF_000696425.1 Galeopterus variegatus
AGGAAAAAATAATTAGAAAAAATGAAGAAAATCTGAGAGAGCTAGCAGACAACTTTAAGTGTTCTCTTAGATTTCCCTTCTTTCAGTTCCCTGAGTTCTACTACATTCTTTTTTAAGGTATTAGTCTCTTTGTAAATTTCCTCCTTCATATCATGCGTTTTGGGTTTTTTTTTCTCATTTTATTATGTTGTCTAACTGAGTCTTTTTGTATCTCGGAGTCATTTATGGCTGTGGCAGAGGCTGTGGTGGGCCACTTGCATGGAAGTGGTGTTTTTGGCATGCTTTTAGGTGGTGAGGACTGTCCTCTGCTCCTCCCCAACTTACTTTCTCACCAATAGTGTACAAGGAATGACTCGTGGGCATTCCAAAAGGGGAGGGAAAAGGAAAAGGCATGGAAAACCTATCCAACACAATAATAATGGAAAACTTCCCAGGTATAGGGAGAGACATAGACCTACAAATCCAGGAGGATCAAAGATCCCCACAGATTCAATCCAAAAAGATCCTCTTCAAGACACATTATAGTTAAACTGGCAAAGCTCAAAGACAAAGAGAGAATATTAAAAGCAGCAAGAAAAAAGTGTCAAGTCACTTATAAGGGAGCCCCTATCAGACTAATAGCAGATTTCTCAAAATAAACTCTACAGGCTGGAAGAAAATGGGATGATACATTCAAAATACTAAAATACTGTCAACCAGGAATGCAATATCCAGCAAGGCTATCCTTCAGATATGAGGAGAAAATAGTGTATTTTCCAGACAAACAAAAACTGTAGGAGTTCACCATTACATGACTAGCCCCACAAGAAATCATCAAGGGAGTCCTGCATCTGGAATCTGAAAAACAACAATTACTACCACAAACACACATGAAAGAACAAAACCCACTGGTAGAACAAAAATGCAAATGAGAAAAAGAAACTAAATCTTACCACCACAAAAAACCAACAAACCTCAAAGATAAATAATAAAAGGGGAAGAAAAGAAAAAAAGATATTTAAAACATCCAAATAAAAATCAATAAAATGCCAGGTGTAAGACAGCACCTTTCGATAACAACCCTAAATGTAAATGGATTAAACTCCCCACTCAAAAGACACAGGCTGACTGATTGGATTAAAAAGGTAGACCCAAATATATGCTGTCTTCAAGAGACTCACCTCACCTGTAAAGACACACAGACTAACAGTGAAGGAATGGAAAAAGATATACCATGCAAATGGAAACCAAATACAGGGAGGAGTAGCTATTCTTATATCAGATAAAATATACTGTAAACCAAAAACCATAGAAGGAGACAAAGAAGGCCACTATATAATAATAAAGGGATCTATCCAACAAGAAGACATAACAATCATAAATATGTATGCATCCAACACTGGAGCACAAAGATATATAAAGCAAATACTAATAGGCCTAAAGAAAGAGATAAATCCCAATATGATAATAGTAGGGGACCTGATACCCCTCTGTCAGCACTGGACAGATCATCTAGGCAACAAATCAACAGAGAAATGGATTTAAACTACAATTTAGACCAACTGAACTTGGATATCTACAGAACATTTCATTCAACAACTACAGAATATACATCCTTCTCATCAGCATGAGGAACATTCTCCAGGATACGCCATATGTTAGGTCATGAATCAAGTCTCAACAAATTTTAAAGAACTGAAATCATTTCAAGTACCTTTTTGGACCACAATGGATTAAAACTAGAAATCAATAACAAGTGAAACTCAGGAAACTACACAAGTACATGTAAATTAAACAACATGCTCCTTGTGAAGGTTAATTCTTGGTGCCAATGTGATTAAATTAATGAATGCCAAGAAACCTGGTAAAGCTATCTTTTTGCATGTGTCCATGATGATGTCTCCAGGAGAGATTAGCATGAGAGTCTGAATGGACTGTGTGGGAAAGATCAGCCCTCAATATGGGCAGGAACTATCCAATTGGCTGAGGACCTGGAGATTAAAAAAAAAAAAAATGGACAAAAAATGCAAATCTCTTTATCTATCTGCTAGAGCTGAGATACACTCTTCTCTCCTATTCATGGACATCAAAGCTTGAGACTTTCAGCTGTTGGGTTCTGGGATTTACAGCAAGGATACCATCAGGTTCTCTGGTTTTGAGGCCTTCAAACTTGGACTGAGCCATGCTACCAGCATCCAGTTTGCAGACAGCCTATCAAGGACTTGAAAGAGGCATCAATATACCTTCACTGTACTACCTCAGAGACATATAAACTTTCCAGCCCTATGTCACAATTTAGTTCTTGGGGATCTTGATTGCCTTTCCCTTCCACAAGACATTACACTGTCCATTACATTGATGACATTATGCTGATTGGACTTAGTGAGCATGAGGTAGCAACCACTTTGGACTTCTTGGTAAGACAGTTGCATGTCAGAGGATGAGAAACAAATCTGACTAAAATTCAGGGCCTTCAACCTCAGTTAAATTTCTAGGGGTCCGATGGTATGGAGCATCTCAAGACATCCCTTCTAAGGTGAAGGATAAGTTGTTGCATCTGGCCCTTCCTACCACCAAGAAAGAGGCACAATGCCTAGTGGGCCTACTTAGATTTTGGAGGCAACATATTCCTCATCTGGGTGTGTTACTCTGGCCCATCTATCAAGTTACCCAAAAGGCTTCTAGTTTTGCGTGGGACCCAGAAAAGGAAAATGCTCTGCAATAAGTCCAGGCTGCTGTGAAAGCTGCTCTGCCCCTTGGGCCATGTGATCCAGCAGACCCAATAGTCCTTGAGGTGTTTGTGGCAGATAGACATGCTGTTTGGAGCCTTTTGGCAGGACCCTGTAGGTGAATCACAGTGGAGACCCTTAGGATTTTGGAGCAAGGTCCTGCCATCATCCTCAGATAGCTATTCTCCTTTTGAGAAACAGCTCTTGGCCTGCAACTGGGTGTAGTGGGTTGAATTATGTTCCCCCAGATCTCACGGAAGCTTGAGTTGTGTCCCCCAAGTTTTATGTATTAGAATCTTGGCCCCCACTGTGACTATTAAGAGGATGGGAAATCCTATTATGGTAATTGAAAGGTGGAGCATTAAAGAGGTGATTAGATTGTAGGACCATGCCGTAGTGAATGGATTAAAAATGGTGGTCAGGGGCATGGTTCTGAGGGCTTTAAAAGCAGAGAGAGGGGAGTCTCTGCTGTCTTTGCTCTGCCATCTTGCAATGTGATACCTTGCCATTACAGTCATCACCATGAAGGCTCTCACCAGATGTGTTCCCCGGACTTTGGACTTAGCCTCAGCCTCAGAAACTGAAAGCAATAAATTTTGTTTTCTTTGTAAAACACCCAGTTCCGTGTATTTTGTTATAAGCAACAGAAATGGACTAATATACTGTGCCTTAGTAGAAACAGAATGCTTGACTATGGGCCACCAAGTTACCATGCAACCTGAACTGCCCATCATGAACTGGGTGTTATCTGATCCAGCAAGTCATAAGGTTGTGTGTGCGCAGCAGCACTCGATCATCAAATGGAAATGGTATATACGTGATTGGGCCTGAGCAGGTCCTGAAGGCACAAATAATTACATGAAGAAGTTGCCCAAATGCTCATGGTTCCCTCTTCTGCTACACTGCCTTCTCTTCCCCAGCCTGCACCTATGGCCTCATGGGGGGGTTATAATCAGTTGACAGAGGAAGAGAAGGCTGGGGCTTGGTTTACAGATGGTTCTGCACAATATGCAGGCACCACACCAAAGTGGACAGCTGTGGCACTGCAGCCCCTTTCTGGGACATCCCTGAAGGACACTAGTGAGGGGAAATCTCAATGGGCAGAACTTAGGGTAGTGCACTTGGTTGTGCACTTTTCTTGGAAGGAGAAATGGCCAGATGTGCGATTATAAACTGACTCATGTGCTGTAGCTGATGGTTTGGCTGCTGGTCAGGGACATAGAAGGAACATGATTGAAAAATTGGTGAGAAGGAAATATGGGGAAGAGGTATGTGGATGGACTTCTCTGAGTGCGCAAAGAATGTGAAGATATTTGTTTCCTGCACAAATGCCCGTCAAAGGGTGACCTCAGCAGAGGAGGACTTTAATAATCAGGTGGGCAGGATGACCCATTCTGTGGATACTAGTCAGCCTCTTTCTCCAGCCACCCCTGTCATTGCCCAGTGGGGTCACGAGCAAAGTGGCCATGGTGGCAGGGATGGAGGCTGTCCATGGGCTCAGCAGCATGGACTTCTGCTCACCAAGGCCGACCTGGCTATGGCAACTGCTGAGTGCCCAATATGCTAGCAGCAGAGACCAACACTAAGCCCCCAATATGGCACCATTCCCCGGGGTGATCAGCCAGCCAGCTGGTGGCAGATTGATTATGTTGAACTGCTTCCATCATGGAAGGGGCAGCCTTTTGTCCTTACTGGAATAGACACTTTTTTTTTGTCTTTTTTTTTTTTTTCGTGTCCGGCAATGGATCGCAACCCTCAGTGTCGCACCCGTACCGGACCGGGACCGGCAATGGGATTGCAACCCTTGGTGTTGCGCCCGCACCTCGCTCAGCCAGTGAGCAGGAACCGGTCTGTATGTGGGATCCGAACCCTCGGCGGGAGCGCCGCCGCACTCCCAAGCGGCGCACTGTAGCAGTGCGCCACCGGGCCGGCCCTGGAATAGACACTTACTCTGGATATGGATTTGCCTTCCTAGCATGAAATGCTTCTGCCAGAACTACCATCCATGACTCAGGGAATGCCTTATTCACCATCATGGTATTCCACACAGCATTGCTTCTGACCAAGGAACTCATTTCACAGCTAAAGAAGTGCGGCAATAAGCTCATGCTCATGGAATTCACTGGTCTTACCATGTTCCCCGTTATCCTGAAGCAGCTGGTCTGATAGAACAGTGCAATGGCCTTTTGAAGTCACAGTTACAGTGCCAACTAGGTGACAATATCCTGCAAGTTTCTCCAGAAGGCTGTATATTCTCTAAATCAGCACCCCATATGGCACTGTCTCTCCCATAGCCAAGATTCACATGTCCAGGAATCAAGAAGTAGAAATAGAAGAGGCACCACTCACCATTACCCTAGGGACCCACTAGAAAACTTTTGTTTCCTGTCCTCAAGACTTTATGCTCTGCTGGTCTAGAAGTCTTAGTTCCAGAGGGAGGAATGCTTCCATCAGGAGACACAAAAATGATCCCATTGAACTGGAAGTTAAGGCTGCCACCTGGCCACTTTGGGCTCCTCATGCCTCTGAGTCAACAGGCTAAGAAAGGAGTTGTGGTTTTGGCTGGGATGATTGATCCAAACTACCAAGAGGAAGTTGGACTACTACTTCACAACAGAGGTAAGGAAGATTATGTTTGGAATACAGGAGATCCCTTAGGGCGTCTCTTGGTACAACCATGTCCTATGGTTAAGGTCAATGGAAAATTACAACAACTAAATCCAGGCAAGACTATGAATGGCACAGACTCTTCAGGGACAAAGGTTTGGGTCACTCTGCCAGGTAAAGAACTACAACCAGCTGAGGTGCTTGCTGAAGGCAAAGGGAATACAGAATGGGCAGTAGAAGAAGGTAGTTATAAATACTAGCTTTGACCACATGACTAATTATAGAATTGAGGATTGTAATTGTCCTCCCTATTGTGTTAAAAATATATCTCTATGTATATATACTGTACACATATTAAGCAATTATCTTTGCTTTTTTTCTCTTATTCTTTATCATTTACCATGAGACTTAGTGACTTTATATCAGCATTTAAATATTGTTACCTTTACATCATAGTATTTGCGTTTAAGTCATGGGATATCAAGAGAAGGGTAAATATCGACTAAGGACTTTACCTCCTCTTCTGGAAAAGAAATTTTTGCTTGTACACAGAATAGTTGCATCATGTTAGGCAAAACTATTATGTTATTGTCTCATTTGAAGATTAAGTTCTAGGTGTCAACTTGATTAGATTAAGCAATGCCAAGAAACCTGGTAAAGCTATCTTTTCAGGTGTGTCCATGAGGGTATTTCCAGAAGAGATTAGCATGAGAGCCTAAGTGGACTGGGTGGGAAAGTCCACCTTCAATATGAGCAGGAACCATCCAATCCACTGTGGGCCCAGAGAGAAAGAAAAAAAAAAAACAGAGAAAAAAGGTGAATCTCTCTATCTACTGGAGCTGGGATACACTCTTCTTTCCTGTCTGTGGACATCACAGTTCAATACTCTTCAGCTGTTGGGTTCCAGGACTTGGACACCATCAGCTTCCCTGGTTTTGAGGCCATTTGACTTGGACTGAGCCACACGACCGACAATCAGTTTGCAGATGGTTTATCATGGGACTTTTCTTCACAATTGAGTGAGCTAATTCCCCTAATAAATCCCCTCTCATATATTTATAACATATCCTATTTATTCTGTCTCTCTGGAGAACCCTAACTAATACACTCCCAAATGATCCAAGAAGAAATTAAACAGGAAATAAAAAACTTTCTTGCTGTTCTTCTGGTTTTGTTTATTTGTTTTCTTTCTTTTGTAAGAGCAATTAACTAGTCCCAGGAAGGATCCTTCAGTTGTAAAAATTTTGTTTTATGAAATGTCATGGCTTCTTTCATATTTTATCTTGTTCTTCCAATTGGTATATACAACTTTCAGAATTCTTGTATTTGGAAGGCTGGAAGAGTTCAGAACTTGAAACAGTGTCTTGGTTTCACTGATTTTGTTTTTGTTTTTTACCTAAAGCTATATAAAACTTGTGGATTAAATTTCTAAATTAAAAAAAAATTAAATTGGGGCAGCCATTATGGAAAACAGTATGGAGTTTCCTCAAAAATAAAACCAGAACCATATAATCCAAGAATCCCACTTCTGGGTATATATATCCAAAGGAATTGAAATCAGTATCTCAAAGATATGTCTGCACTTCCATGTTCATTGCAGCCTTATTCACAATAGCTAAGATACTGAAGCAACGTAAGTTTCCACTGGTGGAGGAATACATGAAGAAAGTGTTGTATTTACATAAGATGGAATATCACCCAATCTTTAAAAAGAAAGAAATCCTGCTATTTGCGACAATTTGGATGAGCCTGGAGGACATCATACTAAGTAAAAAAAGTCAGACACAGAAGGACAAATACTGCATGATCCTACTTATGTGAGGAATCCTGAATAGTAAAATTCATAGGAGCAGATAGTAGAGTGGTGGTTGACAGGGACTTGGGGAAGGGGATAATGGGGACGTGTTGGTCAAAGGGTACAAATTCTCAGTTACACAGCATAAGTTCTGAAGACTTGCTGTATAGCATAGTGCCCATAGTAAATAATATTGTAATGTATATAGTACTTAGAAATTTGCTAAGAGGGTAGATCTTATGTGAAGCATTCTTACCACTAAATAAATAAATCTATAAGGGGGCAAGAGGAAACTTTTGGAAATAATGGATATGTTTATGGCCTTTAGTGTAGTGGTGGTTTCACAGGTGTGTACATATCTCCAAATTCATTAAGTTATACATATTAAATATGTACAGTTTTTGTATGTCAATCATACCTCAATAAAGTGGCTTTAAAAAATTCCTTAGAGGAATCCCGTATTGACTGACTAGTCATCTCTTCCACATTGATGATGATGGGGCTTTACCTTTGACCCTTGACCCTCTTTCTCAGTCCCTTTTGGATTTTTGGAAGCCTTTTTGCTGGTGAATTGTGAAGACTTTTAAGGAATATTTGCTTCTCCAGCAATTTCATTCATCTTAATTTCCATAGCGAGTGTTCCACCTTACGTCAGCATCTCAGCAGGGCAAGCAGAAGAATTTGTGACTCCTCAAGTCCAAAGTTTATGCCTCACTGTTGGATCATCCACTCAGTTGCTGGTTTTTATTTCTTAGAAACTTCAAACTCTTCACTCGCATGCCTGGCAAGATGAGAGGCAAGTTCTAAGCTCAGTGAACAATCTCACCTTTACCTTTTCTATCAGGTCTGCCTATTACCCAAAATCTCTTTGTGACTCATCTTATCCAATAATAATAATAACGATAATGACAGGCACTTTTCTCTTTAGAGGCAACATGAGGGCTGAGAGAGTGATTATCTCACATGCACTAATAAACAAAATTAAGCAACAATATTAGGAAGATCATCATATCATAATGGAAACCAAAAGATTAGGTGACATTAAGCAACAAATGAAAATCGAAGTCCTTGAAACTGTGATGGAGTTCAATCCCTTTAAAAAAATACGAGAGTACTTCAAAAAGTTCTTGGAAAAATAGAGTTAAAAGGTAATACAAATCTTTGCATGAACTTTCTGAAGTACCCTCACATAAAATCAGACATCATACCAAAATTCATGAGTGAAGACCAAAATTCACTGAGCTCATCAAAAATGGTTCTCTGCCCAGGACATGCAGTTTGCTCCTTATGATGAGCTAAAGTGGGGGTTCAGGGAAGATTGCAGCCAGAAGAATTGCTGTAAGGCTATACAATGATAAGCTACTTCAAATGATGTGGCATCTCAGTGGAATACTGGAGAAAATCAATGATAGTACTTCTCAAGAAAAGATTTTGAGTAGAAATAAATTTTAAAGGAGAGTTATAAACAGTAATAGGGACTGTGAAAGGTGGTGGCTGCCTGTGATACTGTGAAATATACATCTGTCCTTTCTCCCAGTCTCCTGACATGTAACTCCTGAAATCCTTAGAGTCTCAAAAGTGATGAGTGACTTCTTGCATGCTAATGATTGACTGATGGCTGGCAGCTCTGAGGTAGCTTCAGGATGAGGGTTGGTTGCCAGAAGACCAAAGCAAGATTAGAGGGTTGGGACTTTCAGCCCCACCCCTCAACCTCCGGGGAGGTGAGATGGGCTGAAGGTTAAGTTGATGATCACCAATGGCCAATGATTTAGTTAATCATGCTAATGTAATTTGCAATCCCGTTGCCGGTCCCCGGTCCGGTACGGGGGCAACACTGAGGGTTGCGATCCGTTGCCGGACATGGAAAAAGACAAAAGACAAAAAAAAAAAAAAAAAAAAAAACCTGTTACTCTAGATTTTGGAATATAATTAATACAGTTATAATAACTGTTTTAATGTTCTTGTCTACTAATTCTATCATCTATGTCCATTTTATCCAGTTTGTTTTTCTTGGTTTTTTTGTTTGTTTGTTTTTGTTTTTGGTGGCTGGCTGGTACAGAGATCTGAATCTGTGACCTTGGTGTTATAAGGCTGTGCTCTAACCAACAGACCTTAGTGGCCTGCCAATTTCATCCAGTTTTGATTGATCGATTTTTCTGCTTAAAATTTTCCTGCTTCTTTGCATACCTTATAGTTTTTTCTTAGATGCTAGACATTGCAAATTTTATTTTGTTAGGTACTGGATATTTTTATATACCTATAAATATACTTGAGCTTTGTTCTGGGATGCAACTAAGTTACATGGAAAAAGTTTGTCCTTTTAGGTCTTGCGTTTTTTTTTTTTTTTGTCTTTTTCCGTGTCCGGCAACGGTTCGCAACCCTCAGTGTCGCCCCTGTACTGGACCGGGACCGGCAATGGGATCGCAACCCTTGGTGTTGCTCCCGCGCCTCGCTCAGCAAGTGAGCGGGAACCGGTCTGTATGTGGGATCCGAACCCTCCATGGGAGCGCCACCGCGCTTCCCAAGCAGCGCACCAGCGCAGTGCGCCACCGGGCCGGCCCCATTTTTAGGTCTTGCTTTTAAGCTTCATTAGGTGGGACCAGAACATTTAATCTAAGGCTAATTTTGCATCTCTACTGAGGCAAGACCCAGTACTCCATGAACTCTGAGATTTTCAAGTCTGACTGGTGGTAATTGGCACTATGCCTGGCCCTGTGTGAGTTCCTTGTGAGTGGGTCTTTCCCTGATCGAGTGCAGCTTCTTCACACGCATGTGCTAATAACTACTCAGCTGAAGAGTTGAGGAAGAACCTCTGGGCATTTTGAGGATTATATCTCTCTGAGAAGAATTCTCTCTGGTATGTATTTTGTTCTGCAAACTCCAGCAGCTTTGGCCTCTCCCAGCTTCATATCTTCAAACTCCCAGCTCTGTCTTCTCAACTCAGGGCAATCCCTGAGTTCTGACTGGGGTCCCTCCTGCACCGCAGCTTGGAAACTCTCTAGGCATTAAGCTGGGAAAATCATTGGGCTCACTTGTTTTCCCATTTCTCAGGGGTCACTGTTCTTTCATTGTCTCCTGTCCATTGTTTTAAAAACCATTGTTTTATGTATTTTGTCTGATTTTTTTTTTTTTTTTTAGTTGTTTCAGACAGATGGTAAATCTGCTCTCTGTTACTCCATCTTGAAACTGAAACTTGAAGCTGAAAACAAGTTTGTGCCGCACTTAAGTTTTTAATTTACCTGGCATTTATATGGGTGTTAAACTTTCTGAGTTATTGAATTTCTGAGAATAACTGTGTTTTCCTCTTACTCTTGATTGAAGAGTTTGAATGGAAATAAAATTCTGCACTTAACGTAGCTTTCACTCCAAACTTGAAAGGCATTTTTCCTGTTGCTGATAGGAAGTCTGATGTTTGTTTCATTCTTGTTCATTTGTAGATAACTTTTTTCTTTCTACAGGATTTTAGAATTATCTCTTATCTACAGTGGTCTGAAATTTCACAGTGATCTATCTAGGTGTGGGTTTTTAAAAAATAGTATCTGTGAAACCATGAGTTTGACAGACTAATTTTATAACCTACTATAAAATAAATATATGATTATTAAGATAAAAAACATTTGTCCATGCTACGTAAAATCATCTCCAGTATCACCAGTGTTACGTCTACCACTTGTTGGGAAACTTTGGATTAAAGCATAGTGTTAAGAAAAATTGCAATAAATTATCAGGGATAATTCTGAATGGGTGAAAATTACTGGGTATCTTCTCAATGGATGTTATCTAAGTGATCCTTTGGGGTTATCTGACTATATAGGGATCTGTGGTTTTCATCATCTTTGACTGGACAATGGAACATACAACTCTGTAAATAGTAGAAAAGTGATAGTAATGCAAATGTCTTGTCCATAGACATGACAATAAATTGGGTCTGGTGAAGATGCAATTAACTACCAATCTGTGGAAAAGATGATTCCAAGTGTAATATTCTATTTCTTATAAATATCGACCAGTTTTTTAATCTGTTGCCAAATTCATTTCAGCGTTTCTGAGTGTTGCTATATGTATTTGTTCTTTGGATTCTCTTTTGAACTGCTTTTAACATCTTACCGTTTCCTTCATTAATGAATGAGTTAAAGAAAATCTTTGACATTTTTTTTTATATTTGTATGATAATCATGATTTTGCCTTGTTTTAAAAATTATCTTTTATTAATAGCATATAACAGTCATAATAATGCACATTATTATTATAATGTTTGAGAGGATTTGGAGAACACTTCAAACTGGACTTTGGAACAAAGTGCATTTTTACTAAGCCCTCACTTGTATCAAATTCTCTATGATAAATCTGGCTGGTCACCTGTTTTTGTAAATAAAGTTTTGTTGGTACATGGCTACACTCATTCATTTACATATTGTCTCTGGCTGCTTTTGTGTTACAAAAACAGAGTGGAGAGCTGCAACAGAGACTATATAACCCACAAGCCTAAAATATTTACTATCTGGCCATTTAAAGAAAAGGTTTGTTGATCCCTGCTTTATGATATGATATCAACCCACTTTAGCATATTACATCTTGGGAGACTAAATAGCATAGTGTAGAATATCTCCCACTAGTTTTGAAGTCAGAGTTGGCTGGGTTTGAATTCATACTCTCTCAGTTATAGTTGAGAGACATTAATTAGGCCGTTTAACCTTCCTAAGCCTCAGTTAACTCATCCATAAAATAGGGATAATGACATCTCATATGGTGGTTGTGAGAATTAAATGAGCTGCTGTATGTAGAAAGCTTAATATCCAGAACATAGAAATCCGTGTCATTATTGGGCATGGGTAAACTTGGGAATGCACAAAACATAACAGCTATACCTGGTTTTGTAACCTTCAAGGGCCGGCCCGGTGGCGCACTGGATAGTGCGCCGCTTGGGAAGCGCGGCGGCTCTCCCGCCCGAGGGTTCGGATCCCACATACAGACCGGTTCCCGCTCGCTGGCTGAGCGAGGCGCGGGAGCAACACCGAGGCTTGCAATCCCGTTGCCGGTCCCCGGTCCGGTACGGGAGCAACACTGAGGGTTGTGATCCGTCGCCGGACACGGAAAAAAGACAAAAGACAAAAAAAATAAAAAGTAAAAATAAAATAAAATCCAATTTTCTGTTGCCAGTCACCCTGCTTCAAGCTTCTCTCCACCATTCTAGTAAAGTTCTCCTCTTCTCCCAACTTAAGTAAAAGCTATATGTTTGTTTGGTTGGTTGGGGACACTTCAAGGGAAAACCTCATAAAAGTCTCATCCTTATTGTGGCAGACTGACTGCAAAAAGGGCCTTGATTCATCTACCAATATCTGTGTCCTTTATAATGTGACTTTGCAGGTTCTCTCATCTAAAGATGAAGTCTATTTTCCCTACCCTTGAATCTCTACTTGTTACTTGCTTAACTGATAAAACACAGCAGAAGTGAATATGACAGTTCTGACCTAAGGCCTTAAGAAAGAAGCCTTTCGTGCCTTCAGATTGCTCTTGTGGAACGCTGCCTCCACCATGATCGCAAGCCTGAGGGTAGCTGGCTAGATAAGAGCACAGAGATGAGTCGTCTCAGCCATGGCCATTCTAATCCAATCAGCTTCCAGCTGACCTGCCAACTGATCGCAGATGGGTCAAAGAACCAGATGAGATCACCCAAGTCCAGATCAGATCAGCTGAACTGCCTAACCAACCCATAGACTCATGGGCGAAAATAAATATTTTTATATGCCAAAATAAATCAATGAATAAATGTCTGATCATTTCTATTATTGAATCTTGGCTACCGAATGACTGTTATCTGGTGCTGTTTTTTGGGGGAGGGTTGCATATACATATCCCACACATCAAAGTAATGTTCATCTGAACATGTGATCCTAACTCAGCCCTCTTGTGTCAGAGCATTGCTGATATGATTGATCCAGATCCATACTCAAGTAAAGGATTTCTCATGAAATATTTGGACAGAATTCACAGCTCTTGGCCACAAAGATTATGTAATAGTACTATGAGAACTTTCAAAGAAAAGATTGTCAATAGTTGTTTCATTTACAGGATCAATTCTTATAATTGGGACCATTAGAACCAAAACATTTGCACGACAAAAGAAGTTTTGAATCCCCACTGGTTAGCCTCCTGTTTGAAAACTGTAGTTAGAACAAAATCTGAGAACGGATAGAGAATGCACTGTTCCTTGGGTCTGTAAATTCCTTCCAATTATATAATGGAACATTTTCCCCAAGGTAGCTAAAAAGGGAATAACAATGTGCCCAAATATCATATTGTATTTCATAAATATAAACTATTTTCATGGGTCAATTAAGAAAAATAAATTAAGAAGAAAAAAGAAATAGAGAGTAGAATGGTTTTGACCAGGAAAAGGGAGTGGGTGGAGGAGGACAGGTAGATGGGTGCAAAGTTACAAAGTTATGGTTAGATAGGAAGAATAAGTTCTGGTGCCCTAGAGTGACAATAGCTAAAAATATTGTACTGTACATTTCAAGACAGCCAGAAAAGAGGATCTTAAATGTTATTACCACAAAGAAATGATAAATGTTTAGGTGATAGACGTGCTAACTATTTTGACCGGATCATTATACAACTTGTATAATGCACGCACATATTGAAACAACAAACTATACTCCATAAACATGTACCATGAAAAAAATTAATTAGTTTTTTAAAAAAGGGAATAACATTCTCTCTGAGTCTCTGGTATTCCCCTTGTGATTTGGAGGATGATTATGCCTTTATCTCTTCCACTGCACTGAAACTCTGCCACCCTGTGTCATTGTGAGTCAGTTGTTTAATTGGTCTGGGCCTCAGTTTCCTCACATGTAATACGAGGTTATTGGATGATATCCGAGGTCTCTTTATCCTTATGAGTCCATGCCAACTTTAGATAATTTTTTTTTCTTAATTTTTATTCCCACTCATCAGACATTTATTTCATATCTATTACGTGCCAGGCATTTTACAAGTCACTTGAGATACAACAGTGAATAATGAGACATGGCCTCTGTCCCACTATTAATAATTGATAACAGAAATGACAGCAAGCATGTCATCAACAATATCTGGTATCATACTACATTACAGATTCTGAAACACTTTCACAGGCACTTTTCTATTTGACCTTCACTGCATCGCTGTTAACTGGTTAGGACAGATATTTTCATTTGCATTTTACCCATGAAGAAAATGAGACTCAGAAACATTGAGTGAATTGGCCAGTGCTACATGGAACTGGCCTTGGGACTTAGAAATTTTGATGCTGATTATTTACAAAAATTATTTTCATTATGAAATACTTCAAACATACTAAAATTAATAGTACAATTAAAAAATAAATAAAATTAAAAATAATAATACAATAAATCCCATATACTCATAGCCTGAAATTTAAAATTATCAAGATTTTGGCTACATTTCCTTCATTCTCCCCCTTTTTTTCCTTCACAGAAGTACTTTAAGCAAATCCCAAAGATCCTGTCATTACAACCTTCCATACTCCATATAAATCTTTAAAAAGTAAGGGCTTTGGGCCGGCCCGTGGCTCACTCGGGAGAGTGCGGTGCTGATAACACCAAGGCTACGGGTTCGGATCCTATATAGGGATGGCCGGTTCGCTCACTGGCTGAGCGTGGTGCTGACAACACCAAGTCAAGGGTTAAGATCCCCTTACTGGTCATCTTTAAAAAAAAAAAAAAAAAAGTAAGGGCTTTATCTTAACATCATCATAATGCCACTGTAGCACTTAATAACATCAGTAATAATTACTTTTTCTCATTTAGATATAATTCTTGATGTTCGTTTGGGTAGAATGAAGTTTAAAAATCATTGCGCTATTCAGTCCCATACTGACTAGCCAAACGTAGTATACGTTTGTCTCACCACAACAGTTTATTGTTTTCTAGGTCATCCCTCCTTTCCCAAAGCACTTATTTTGTGTTAGGGACTATTATCTTAGTGTCTTAGTCCATTTGTGATGCTATAACAGAATATCTCACACTGGGTAATTTATACAGAACAGAAATTTATTTCTCCTAATTCCCAGGCTGAGAAGTATAAGATCAAGGCTTGGGAGCTTTGGTTTCTGGTGAGGACCCGTTCTCTGCTTCCAAGATGACGCTTTGAACACTGAATCCTCCAGAGGGAAAGAATGCTGTTCCTCACATGACAGAAGAATGGAAGAGACAGCCCATCCCTCAAGCTCCTTTCATAGCAGCACTAATCCATTCATGAGGCAAAGCCCTCATGACCTAAACACCTCCCCTTAAGCCCCACCTCCCAACACTGTTGATTTGCAGATTAAGCTTCCAACACATGAATTTGGAGGGGACAAAAAAAAATTTAAAACATAGCACTTACTTATAGAATTTTAGCTAGAAACATGACCATGAGGAATAAAGACTGTATTTTCCAGCCTTCCTTGCAACTAGAAGTGGTTATGTGAGTAAATTCTAGTATATGACATGTTAACTGAAGTGTTGAGTGGAGCTACTGGGAAGTATTTTTCTTTTCTTTTTTTTAATTGAAATGTAATTGTACTTATCTGTGGGATACAGAGTTGAATATCAACACTTATGCAATATAGGATGCTAAAATCAGGATAATTAGTATATTCATCATTACACAATGTAATCATTTTTTGTGGCCCTTGCTACCCCTCCCCCCCCACCTCTGGTAACCTCATTTCCGTCCTCCTCTTTGGGAAGTGTTTTTAAGGGGAAAGAGCACGTTTTCTTTGACCTTCCTCTTCCTTGTTGACAAGAATGTAGAAACAGTAGCTGGAACTTAAGCATCTTGACTTATGAGACTGTGTACTAAGTAAAGCAGGTGAGGTATCAAGAGAGAAGCACTTAGATCCTTGATGATCATGGAGCCACCACATCAGTTTAGAAGTAAACTATCTTTTAAACTTCACGCCGGTGTAATTTATCTTGGCTTCTAATTGTTTTGACACATGTAGCCAAACAAACCCTAACTTATACACATTTCTGTATACTTCTTCCCCCATCCCTGAATTATGGTGGAGCTAGACACACAGAAAAAATGGGTTCAGTCTGAGCTAATGTCATCTCATCTAGTATAACTGTTAACTGAGATGTATTCCATCAAACTTAATGCTATAAAATGACAAATTTTCAACTTCTAAAACTCCTTTCCCTTGGGTCTGTTGTTGCTATATAATCAACATCGTTTCTGTCTTCTTCATTGATAGGCTACCCAAATATACCAATTGCATGGTTCTTAAAGGAAGTGTTTTGTTTATAAAGTTTGCAAAAATATTTAGAGAAGTCTGGAAAATGCATGAACTATAGAATGAGTAACAAGCATTGGATACTTAAACAGGCCCAGCCTTGTGACCCATCTCTGATCTCTGAAAATAAATCACTGATTTCAGAGCTAGTCTGGGAGAGCTAGAGGAGCTGTCACAAGTGATGCAGTCATTATCAGAAGATCACAGTTTATGTACAGAAGTTCAAATATTGTCAACAGTTCTACATTTAAAAGGTTTCTTATGTAATTTTACAGCCAGTAAATCAACCCCTGATGACACACTGAAATAGGACCAGGATATTAAAGCATTTAAACATGGGTTTTTAATTTGTTAACCAAATATTAGGACATCTCCTCAGTTTTCTTAACATAAAAAAAGAAGGAAAAAATCCTACAGTAATAAAGAAAAGTATTAGGTTTTCTTTCAAAGATGCAGGCTGATTTCCAATATTCCAAACCTTTGGATTATTTAATCAAAGGGAAGCTAATAAAAAGAAATGCACAACTGAGAGACTGAACATTTTTTTCTAATATCAATAATTCTATTGAAGCAGTCTATCAAGTTTATTTTAAAGAGATGTGAGTGATCAAGTAATTAGATCTACACTCTCAATTGCAGTGTTTTGAGCCAAATGAGAAACTCCTGTAAAGTTTGTGATTCTGTACTTACTGCTGCTCATCTGTTCATGAGAAGTTTAAAGAATTGTAATGTACTTACTAAATTGTACATGTGGGGGGGGAGGGAAGAAGACACAACATTACAATTCCTTGAAGTTGATACCACAAGCGAACAGAAAGGAGATTGTTGGGAGGGAGGGGGGAGAGGGAGGGGGAGGGAGGTTTCGGTAATGGGCCACAATAATCAACCACATTGTATATTAACAAAATAAAATAAAATTAAAAAATAAATAAATTGCATATGTGAGAGCAAAATGTTAATCAAACCACTACAAATCTCACACTTTCAAGAAATTAGTGAAAAATAATTCCTAAAAAAGAGGGCGTAGGGAACATGTAAAATCCTGCTTTGTAGTTCAGTCTTTGAGGAAGGACTCTAATTTTCAACTACCACAGACAGTAAAAAATACCTCTCAAATGTCAATTCTCTGCACTCTGTTAGAATGTTCCCTTTATATGTATATCCATGTATTTTTGCAGATTGTGTTTTCCCAAGTTGGTTGAAACAGTATCTCCTATCCCAATTGCTCTTTTTACAATGTGACTTTAACACTTCTCCCGTGGACAGGAGGAGTTTATGCCCTTCCCCTTAAACCTGGGCAAACTTTTGTGACTGCCTCAACTGAAAGAGTACGGGAGAGTGACATTATGTAAATTTTGAGGCTAGATCACAAAAATGCCAAGTATTTCACTTTTCTCTCTTCGGACACTCACTGTAGGAATTCAGATGCATGCTGTAAGGAAGCCCAAACTAGCCCAGGCAGAGAGACCACATGGTAGGTGTCCCGGCTGATGGCCAGCATCCTCGGCCAGATTATGTGAATGAGGACATGTCCAGATGATTCCAGTCCCCAATCACTGAGTCACCCCTAGCCTTTGAGTCATCCCCACTGAGGCTTCATATATGGTGGAGCAAAGACGAGTCCTCCACCACTGTACCCTATCTGAATTCCTGAACCACAGAATCTGTGAGCACAATAAAATAGTGGTTTGGGTACTTTGTTAGTCAGCATTAGTAACTGGAACGTATATGTCACCTACAGGGCATATTAATAGTGATGATACTTTCAATTTCTATAAATCTCCCCGGATAGAACCATATAATAAATATTATGTACTTTCAAAGTAGTCTTCAAAAGTGAAATAACAATAATAGCATATGACCCTCATTTTTCCCATTAAAGGAGACTAAGACATGGAAAAGTTGCAATTCATACAACATCATGTGTCTTTTCAATGGCCCAAACTAAAACCTTCTGTCTTCCAGAATTAGGCTTTTCCACAAAAGCCATATCCTCAGCCAAAATTTTTTCTTGAAATTTGTATTTTTTGGAGTTATAGGCTCTTGACTCTCAATGTCTGCTGAGCCTTTCTACATATTCTGCAAATGAAGTTGACATTCTCTCTTTCTCTTTTTCTTTTTAGTTCTCACTCTGGCTCAAAATGTAATTCTTCAAGTCAAAATGTTATACAGTACTTATATAGGACAATCTAAAATAAAACCCCAAAAGCCTTCATTCTTTGAAACTTTGTTGAGGTATTATATTGCAAAGGATGAATTCCTGTTTCAGATTTTAATTTTAATTTTAATTTTTAGGTCTTCTGCAGAATGACTGGAATAACAGTTTCCAGGATTGTTTATCCCCAATCCCAGGAGATTCATAAAGGAGGCATCTTACTAACAAGAGCAGAACCACCCAATACTTCTTTTGTCACCTTTTGATTTACCCACCCAGTAGCCCCAGTCCTGAAACCAACCTTCCTTCTATTGAAAACAAAGGATTTGAATATTTTTAATTTTGCAAAATCATTTTTCTTTTTCTTTTTAAAGAGGAAACTAGAGCTTTCTGCATTGGTGGCATGATTGTCAAGAGAATTTTGTTTAGAGGCAAGTGAATATTTTCACTAGTACTCAAAGAGTCTAGTTGCTCCAAGAAGTCCTAATGTGCACCTTTTTCCTTGTGGATTCTTCTCTACTTTACCTTCTTGAAATGCCAACACATGGCTCATCAAATCTACAAAGCTCAATGTAATGTGCATCACTCCCTCTCTTATTCACTTTTCCCACTAACTAGCATCATTGCCCTCTTTGGCAACTGCACACCTACAAGATATTTCCAGAGAGATTCCGTAGAAGACTATTGGCTCTTCTTACTCACTTTTTTCCTCTTGCTAAGTCCCTAGGGACTGATCTAATGCCCTTTAACCGTCCCCCCTCTTTTTTCTCCTTCTTTTTTCCTTCTTTTAATAAATGAAGGCTTTAGATTTGTTTTAGTTTTTCTTCTCACCTAGAAGCTCCACTGGCATGTTGAGGCCCTAGTACGGTATCCAGTGATCAACGCTGAATCCCATCCTTACCGGTATTTGCTCCTTGGAGGTGAAAAAAATAAATGTTTTATAAAGCTCAAATTGGCCTTATCAAACAAAACATCTGCTAGATCAGTGAATGACTGGTGACAGCAGGAGACAGCAGTGTTGGCCTCTCCAATAGAAGTCACTGCAGTTAATGGGAGCTATTATGGGAAAATTCTGGCAAGAAGTTTTCTTTTTCTTTTTTTCTTTTTTTTTTTCCTCCTCCAGACAGCTAAAAAATTTTTAAAGAAAAAAATGTATTCAGTTGCTAGGGTAACTGTGGTTTCAAAACTACAGTAACAAAAGCCAGATATCACATATCAAACTACCAAATTGTTAATTTGACTGGTATTTTAAAATAACTGCTTGAAAGAGATGTTTTCTCTTTAGCTAGCTATAGAGAACAGAGGAAAGGAGAGAACAGAAGGAAAATGGAGGAGAAGAGAGAAAAAGGAAACTGATAGATTTGTTTAAGAAAGATTTTTGCCTCACTAAATATTTGTTGGAAATAAAAATCCGTTCATGTTATGGATACATTTGCATGCAGCAATTATTTAGTAAGATTCAAAACATAAGAAGAATACTGGGTTATCCTGTTTTCGATTTCTCTTCCTGTATCTCAAATCCTGCCTGGGCTTTAAGTGAACAGTTTTCTGTGGGTACTCGGTAAAAACTGGTTACTTAGGAGAGTTCTGAAATGAATGTTCTGAAATCTTTTATGGGTGATTGTGTTTTTCCTGTGTCTTGTTTTTCATCACTTAATTTAAAGGAAATATAATAAAGTTGTTAAGTGCTTGGACTCTGGAGTTGGACATAGCTAGGACCGAATTCCTTTTCTATCCCTTACTAAATTCCTTTAACCTCTCTGAGCCTCAGTTTCTTCATTTATAAAAGGGTATCAGGACAAATGAGTAACTTATTTCAACAAATAAATTGCAGGAAAGAAAAAGAGAGAGAGACTCAATGTAAGAAATAAAAGAAAAAAGAAAAAGAGGGAAAGGAACATATCGATTAAAAGAGACCTAAGAGGCATATCAACTAAATGTCATGTGTAGACATTTAGATTTGATTTGGGGAAGGAAAAAAAAACCTGAAACTCAACAATGGTAAAAATTTATTTGTCAGACAACTGGGGAAACTTAAACATTGATTAGCAATTTCACAATATTAAGGAATTATTTCAAATATGTTTAGGTATGTGGATCCCTGTACTGGTCAGCCACCAAACAATCAAACAACAAAATAAAACAAAACCCAAGTATGTTTAGGTACAATTATAACATGGTACTGTGGGAGTTTTTTAAGAGTTATCTTTTGTTATTTTTATACATACGGGAATATTTACAAGTAAAATGATGTGATATCTGAGATTTACTTCAAAATAAGGCAGGAGGAAATGGATTGGGGTAGTTTGGCCACGAGCTGACAATTGTTGATGCTGGTGATGGACACAGAGGGGTTCATTATTGTCTCTACTTTCGAATATATATTTGACATGTTCTATAATAAAAGTTAAAAAGAGAAATATCAGTAATACTCACCTGAAAAGATTATTGTGTGGATTAAATAAGATGCTGTGTTTAAAGCATTTGGCAGAGTGCCTGGCATGTAATAATTGCTCATTAAATGTTAGCTGTTACTGTTAGAAACAAGGCCTCCTTTCCCCCACCTGCAGAACTATGAAAACCAGACTTTGTTGTGGACTGGAGCAGCTAGCCTTACTCCCTCCAAAGGAGCCAACTGCTAGCTGTCATTGCATTCATTCTTCCTCATCCACCTGATTCTGTACTAGGCCCCATGCTTCCCACGCACATACTAAAATTCTGTTTTGTGGTGGATGTTGCCTTTGCCTTTAGTTTCACAGCAAGTTTTATCTGGGACTGCTGTTTCAGTGGAAAATGGAAGGCAAGAACGTTTTTACCTCAACTATTAATAAGTATTGAGCACAATGCTAGGAATTTTCCTATATAGTTTTATTTAACCTTCATAACAATCCTTCGAAGTTGAAATTAATAGCTTTATTTTAAAGAGGAGGAAACCAACAAGTTTCCAGGCCTGCCCAAGGTCACAGCATGGTTAAGCAGTGGGCCTTAACTAGCACCCAGCTCCTGAGATCTTCAAAGGGCTTGTGCTCACCCAAGGAGCCCTGGCTATCAGCCCTCTTGCCTTTCTTTTCCTTGCCCTAGCTTAAAAACAACCTCGACACAGAAAAGGTTCAGTTGACACTCCCAATCAAGAATCCCGAACCATATTCATCTGTCCTAAAAGGTTTGTGCAGGTTGGTAAAAGATCTGCAAATGTGATAAAGCAAGTCACAGGCTTAGGAGTAGCTTGGGGCCGGCGGAGGGGAGGCTCAGAAAAGGGTCATGGAAAGAAAAAGGTTTTCGGGATTGCACTGACATTTGTGTTTAATTTCCCTCTTGTTCCAAATGCTGTCCAACTTCTAAAGGAAAAAGAAAGCAGGGAGAGAGAGAGATACCTTATAAGAGAGCCGTTCAATTCCAAAAATTAAAAACAGCCAGCCGCCATCCAATACCGTGGACCCTAATTCAAGCTCCAGCTGCAATTTAGTTTGGTGGTTGCGCAGACACCCTAAACTTGCAAGTGATGAGTTGACTCTAGAATCCTACTTATACAAAGTGGGACGATTCCATGCAAGGCGTGTATCTGGTTACAACCGGAGTTACTGGTTGTTTATATCGAACATTCCCGGGAATGCAGCAGAGAGAGAGAGGCACCAGGAGAAACAGCGACAGAGTTGCCCGAAAAGTGTTAGTGCCTCAAACTTGAGGGTTAGCCTCTTGGGCTTCACTCCAGGACGTCGGGAGAAGTCGGGATCTTTCCGCGGGCATCTAGAAGATTCCCCTCTAACCCTTTTCCTGCCGAGGCCCAGAGGCCCTCACTCTAGGCCACCGCGGGCTTCACTCCAGGACGTCGGGAGAAGTCGGGATCTTTCCGCGGGCATCTAGAAGATTCCCCGCTAACCCTTTTCCTGCCGAGGCCCAGAGGCCCTCACTCTAGGCCACCGCCGGAGCCAGGGTGCAGTAAGGAGTCGACGCCATCCCACCGCCCTCGTCTCCAGACCTGCGCACCCCCTGCTGCGAATCCCTGATGCTCTCCCTGCGTTGGGCGAAGGTCCTCTTAATTAGGAAACAATAGCTATTTAAGAAGAAGCGCAAATAATCCGTGCACGGCGCGCCCAAGAGTGGCATTCTCGGGAGCTTCCCCTGTGCAAGGAACGCGGCAGCTGCGAGCAGCCGGGGAGAGGGGCCGGCGCGCGGGGGCCGGGGGGTCGGGAGCAGGGGGCAAGGCGCCTCGGGGCCCCGCCCTCGGCCCTCCCGCCCGGCTGGGACCTGCCAAGTGGAGGACCACCTTCCTCCTCACGCCGCAGATTTGGGGGGGAAGGGTCCAGAAGAGGTAGGCAGGGGGCGTCAAGCGCCTGATTCTGTCGCTCGAAAGTCGGTGGCAGCCCCGAGTCTGGCCTCGGGTCCGAGCGCCCGCGGCGCGCTCTGCCGAGGTCGCGGGCCGCACGCTCGGTGCCACAGCCACGAAGTCCTTTTCTTGCCCTCAATGAGCCGGTCTTCGACCCCTTAGAGGGTGGAGATTTCTCCCATTCCCTCCTCCCGCTCTCCTGGGTTGGAGAAGAGATGTGGAATTAGGTTGGAGTGAATATTCCGCGTGCTCTATAATTACGCACATACTGAAATCTTCACCGTTGACTTAAGTTACTTGGCGCTGCGAGGGCTGGGGCCCTGCATATTGATTAAACGCAGCCTCTATTTACCTAAACAATACATGTAGAGATTAGCAACGTTCGCTTGATCACAATAATGGGGTTGACAATTAAAGAGCAATGCATCCCAGATGTAACGAAGCCTATGGAAGGCGTGTGGGGGGCGGCGGGCTTCTAGGAGAGGGGCGCTGGGGGGGCTCCGGCGGCGGAGATACCGAGAAGGGTGCGGAGCAGGAAGCGGCTCCGGAGCACGGCAGGAGGCGGCGGGGAGGCCCAGCGCGCCCAGGCCGCCGGCCACCGGGTCCGGGAGGCTCGCAGCTGGTTTTGGAGGACCTTAAACCCCCTGCTACCAAGGTGGCATCTGGAGCTCGGAGCCCGCCGCCCCGCGGAGGTGTCACCTGCCTCAAGGCCGTCTCGCTTGTTGATGCCTGGCTGGGAAGAAGGATGGACGCCGCTGGCATGTGCCCGGGTGAGTGTGTCTGTGTCTTCAGTGTACATTCTGCATGCGGCAGTGAGGGAGGGGGGCGAGGAGGGACACGCGTGTCTAAAGCGTGCAGAGCCTCCCTGTACCCCTATGTATACGAGCCATTCAATACTCCAGGAAGCGGGTCAGGGTGGACGGTATCCACTTGGACTCTGTAAGGGCATGGGTGTGACTTCTGTGGTTGTGACAGTGGAGGCCAGCCCGTCAGGGTTCAGCTCTAGAGTGGCTGAAATCAAGAAGCATGGACGTTGCGCCCCAGGGCAAACCTGTTCGGGAAGATGTCACGGGGTGCCTGAGTCTTGAGGGCAATCTTATAATCCCCCTCCTTCTCAGCCTCTACTGAACTATAGGGCCCTGAGAAGAGGTCCTAGGAAGGAGGGGATTAAAAGGAACTAACTCAAAGAAGAACTCAGGAGAGTGGGACACGGGGTAATAAAGGACAGATGAGAGCAGTTGTGTGTGTGTGTGTGTGTGTGTGTGTGTGTGTGTGTGTGTGTGTGTGTGTGTGAAATCACGATCTACCTAGAAGGGTTTTCAAATCCAGGGCTGCCATCCATACTGGCTGCAAAAGAAACATGCATGTTGTTTCTCTGCTTTTTCCCTCTTCCCTCTGCGCCCCATTATCAACCCGGAATGCTTCCCATTCCACATTTAGACACAAACAAAAGGATTTGTCGCAGACACCCATGAACAAGACGGGACGAAGCCTTTTCCCGCCAAACAGCTAATGTCGGGAAATAAACAGCTCCTGCCCAGGCTCTGGGCGCAGGAACCCGGGAGAAGACTTGGGTGGTAAGAGGATCTAGAGGATCCGAGGGAGGAAGGAGGGAGGGAGACAGGAAGGGAGGAGAAGATTAGGAAAGAGAAAAGGGAGGAGGAAGAGGAGGGACCAGCAGGGGCAGAGTTGGACTAGGGGTTCCGTTATGATCGCCCCTTACCCTCCCAAGGTCTTTCCACCTCTTGCCCCCTCCCCCATTTCGAGAGCTAATGGCAAACTGGGGGAGGCGGAGGTTAGACAAAAGGGATCTTTCTCTCCTGGGACGGGTGAAGTGCGTCTGTCCTCTCCTTGCAGGCTCTGGAAAAACTGGCAGGAATTTCCTTGTAAGAAGCCGGACGAGTGTCTGCAGCAGAGGAGACAGCTACAAACAGACTTTGGGCCGGGAAGGAGGGTGGGAGGAGGAGCGGGGGCGGGGGCAGCTTTGATCGCTTCAGCTCTGTTGTAATTTTGCCTTCGCCAGATAGATGAGCTGAAATAGCCCTAGCGAGGAATTCCGTTCCGCGGCGTGCCCCCCACCCCACCCCCAGTCATCTCGCGCCCGAGCCCGGTCGCCGCTCCTCCCGGAGTCTCGCCTGAAACTTCAAGGGCTAATGGTTCTGTGTTCCTGCCATAATTAGGAGGCCACACAGCTCTCCAACACTCCGTTAAACAAATATGTAAGTCATCCTCCCCCTCTCCGGGGATAGACCCGAAGAAGGGAGGCAGCTGGGACCGCTCTGGGCGGTGTCCTCCCCTAGGGGAGTGGCATCACTGTGACCCTGGGCTGCACCTCAAGGCCTTGGTCTTTCTAAGCTCTTCCTTAAGAAGAAGAGAGAGGGGCAAAGAATATGCATCTCGCCACCCACCGGACCAGCCAGGCGAACCCGTGTCTTTGCTTGAAAAGTTTTCTAAATGAATCGCTCTGGTAGTTGGTTCTAAGCTATGGTGAACAGAAGCTGGGCCCAACTCTTCTCCAGAACAGAGCGACCATGTGAAGGATATGGAGTCGTCCTCCTCCACAGCTTTCTTTTTCTTCCACATATAAATCAGCCATATAAATCATTCGCATTGTTTAAGGTACATTGATCAATCTAATGGCTTGTAATAGGCTCCTAATTGCCCCTTGCAGAATCCTGCAGGCTCACGTTTGAACAGGGAAGGTTCTCAATTCCAGCCAAGTCCACCTTAAGCTTGAGACTGGGCAGTTACAGAACCCAAGAAGAACACCTGGATAACTCTGTCACTCCAGCCTTGGTGCCTCAGGGGAGGGAGGAAAGAGGGTGTTACTGGGGATATGTGCCATTCATTTTTTTCAAATCAGTAATTCATTGATGAGCAAAGCCCATGCTGTAATTTATTGGTTATTGTGGATTGCGGATCATTTTGTGAATATCAGACAAGAAACCTTACTATCAGCATCTCCTGTGTACTTACAGTAAGAAAAAAAAAAAAAACTTCCTTAGTCATAAACCAGTATGCTTTTGGTCATTTTTTAAAAATTTACTTATTTCTGGGCCGGCCCGTGGCTCACTCGGTAGAGTGTGGTGCTGATAACACCAAGGCCACGGGTTCGGATCCTATATAGGGATGGCCGGTTAGCTCACTGGCTGAGCGTGGTGCTGACAACACCAAGCCAAGGGTTGAGATCCCCTTACTGGTCATCTTTAAAAAAAAAAAAAATTTACTTATTTCTAACACAGCAACATCAGGAGTTGTGATAGAAAATAATATAGGGGAGGGGTGTGCTAAAGGGAAGGAGGGAAAAGCCATACTCTCTCCAGTAGAATCCTGGAGGTCTGCCTAAACTCCTGTTTAACATCTTGCAGTAGTAGTAGTTCCTTCTTCAAGTCCTGGATAGAGGAGGAAAGAGTTGGAAGCCTCCCCAAAAGCTGCCTATGAAAGGGTAACACTGAGGAAATTGGCATCCTGGCTGGGAGAAGCTGATTTCAAGAAAACCTAGAATTCTCTGGGCTCTGGCTTTCCCTGATGTTAGTTCAGGGTCTATGTAAAAAGGCCACATTAGTGTCTCCAGTGATGGTTCCATTAGGGTTGGCTGAGACAACAAATGTTCATCATTCTGGTAAAGACGCTCTTAAAAAGAAGAAAACCAACACTGAATACCATGTTTGCTAAGGTCTAACACCCCCCTGTGATGGCTGGTGAGGGAGAGAGGAAGGTAAAACCCCAAGCCGAATAGGCCCCCCATAGCTTCCAAGTAATGCAGTAAACAAATCTATGATGCTTGTTGAATAATCCTTCAATAATTGCAGTCATTAAAATCATCACAGTCTACAGTCACCTTCCTTCCTTTGACACACCAGAGTCTTTCCTTTAACTGTTAATGTGTTTGGGGCTCAGGTAAACAGATTGAGGCAAGCTTAAAGTATACGGCCCAAATACAACTAGCAGTAGAAAATTAGTTGTGTGGCAAACATTCAGATTGTACTTAATAGACCAGGGGTTTGGAATTTCTCCAGCAGAATTTACAGCGTGGCAACAAAGATTTGCATCTCCTACCACCTCTAAATAGCAGTGACACCTCTGAGATAGGGAAGAAAAAAAATAGTCCCATTGGCCTATTGATTCTTTTTGGCTCTCTTATTTACATGGGTTGGGCTGGAATGAGGGTATTATAAAATAAATATTAAATGAAAGCTCAACAGAAATTGAGAAATTGTGGGAGAGTTCCTCAGTTTTCAATTAATTTTCTCCATCCATTTGATCTCAACACTGATGCTTTTAAAAATATAAGTATGTGTTAACTATAAAAGATTCCCTTCTAATCAAAGGCTGCATTTCATTTTCACCCACAACTGACAAACTCCAGCCGCAGAAAGGATTCACCCGACTCCACAGGCGCTGCGGACCATACCGGGCTTCCTTCACCCTTGCTCAGGGCAGACAACGCTGGTATACACGGGCAGCTTTTTTTTTTTTTTTAACTCAAGTTATTAATGTATCTTCCCAACTCCCACACCGTGCTGACCTGATAATCACTACTCTAGTGTAGATCATGCAAATGAAAAGCATAATTAATTGCGCAAATGATTCAAAAAGGGAGCGCTGTGGCTTAGCAAATAAATAAATAAAGGCAGATGGGAGGACAGGTCAGATAAACGTTTTTTACAGCCTCTTCTCCCTCTCCCCACTCTTTGCCCCACCCCCGCCTCATGCATCCCGGTCCTGGTGGCCAAGGCTTTGACTGCAGCCAGCCCAGCCAAGGCGAGAATCTTCGGTTTCTCCTCCCCCAACGCCTCCCCTCCCGCTTGCATCCTCATCCCACCGCAGTTCCGTATATTCGCTGCTGAACTCTGCGCCTGGTCGAAGCTCCTGGGAGACTGGGCAGCCACCTAATATTTAACCAGCTACCATATCGAGTTATTCGGAATATAACCGGCCCTCCCGGTCTCCATCCTACTTCCTGTGCATCAGAGAGAGGCATTTTATCTGTGGCATAGGAGCTCCAATCCTTCCGATCAGCGCTAATGATTGAATTGTTTCCCCAGCTCTGCCTTCTAAACACAGCAACTTGAGCAGTTACTCAGATCAAAGCTCTCGGGAGAGGCAAGATGGGAGAAACAATATTTGTTCGAAGGAAGTGAACTCTTCCTTTTAATTACCCTATTTTTCTTTATTAGGATTCGTATTGATTTTTTTTGAAAAAAATTATGTATTTACGATGTAAATATATTCCAAGATGAAAACGTCACGGATCAATTGTAAAGGACCCGGATACATAATTTTAAAAAATCAGTTTCAGTGTATATGAGGTTCTCACCCCACTTTCGCTGCTCAGTCAGATTTGTTTATGCAGAATCGACATTTAATAGTGCTAATTGCACTCCAGTTAAATTGCCCTGATTGCAGAAAGGGAAGCAATTTTCGTGCTCTCTGTCTGGGTTTGGAAGAAATTGTTTTATATTCACCTCTTTATAAAGAAGTGGAGATAAGGCACCGGGGCCTTTGCACAAATTGCACTTAGGAGCTGACTGGCAGCATTCAGGCGCTATAATAGAGCATTATTTGGCCGTTTTGAATAATGTAAAGCGTTTGCTGAAAGCTATTCTCCTGAAAATTGCTTTAACTTTTAAAAGGGTGACGATTCACTCCAAACCAGGCCTTTGTTACATTGTCATTATTTCCCCAAATGTTTTAACAGTCAGCTCAACACTTTAGCATAACACGTTGATCTTTGTTTAAAAACTAGATTTTTTAGAGGATGAAAAAAATCCGTCAGACGAAAAAAATCCTGGACTTCTTCGGAAAGATTTCCTTGGGGCCCCACTTTAGAGTTGAAGTGGCCCGAGTATTTGCCTGCGTTGGTTTGGAAGATTTTTCCAACTTTTATTGTGATGTGGACGCGTGTATCTAAAGGAACATCCGAGAGCACACAAGAGTCTGACAGCTGGAACTAGGTGGAGAACGGTGGGAGGGGGAGGGGCAGGGGAGCGCGGGCGAGGGGAGGGGAGGGCTAGTAGAAGGCGGCAAGCAGGGCGCGGGTAGCCCGAGGTGCCTGCAGGAACTGTTTTAAATGGTCGGCTTGAAAGTGTCACCAGTGCTAAGTGGCTTTTCGTACTGTCTTATTACTTTGTCAGGTTTCCTTAAGGCGAAGGAGTGTTGGGGGTGGGGGAGGAGGTGGACAGGGTAAACCTCGGCGCCTCTCCTCCGGGGCTGCACAGAGTGAGTTGGAAACGCCTCGCTGCCACTTAACAATCCCTCTATTAGTAAATCGACGCGGAGACTACAGGAAGCTGAGGACCAGTCTCCCCTTCCAGGGCAGAAGTCACCTGTTGGGAACGGCTCCCGGTTCCCCCTGCCGGGCTTTCTCGCTCTTCCAGAAGGCCTGATTTTCCCGTCAACCCTCCACCCTTCGTCCCCTGGGGACTTTTCAACCCCGGCCCCCTTCCCCCCGGATTTCCCCCACCACAGTCCTCCAGGGCACGGTGCTTCATTTATAGCTGCGTGGGTCTTCTCGCTCTCTTCTCTCTGCTTTCTCTTTCTCTGTCACAATTTCCTTGGTGCGTTCGTCACCTTAAGCCAAAAAAAGCAGTCTGAGCAGAGATATTCTAACAAAAAGCAAAGAAAGCGACGACCCCCGTAGCCCTCCCCTCCCATGGAGTGCACCAGGATGCACGCAGGCTCCATGTTAGGGACGAGAGAAGCACCACGGTGGTCGTACTTTTGGGCCAACAGATCTCGCAAAAGAGAGAAAACACTGGAGACACAGTTCCGCATCCTCATTTGCTCCCCCTCCGCGACAACTCGTCTTTTGCACCCAAGCATTTGGGGCTGGTGGTTAAAAAAATTATTTATTACAAAAAAAACAAAAACAAAAACCAAACAAAAAACCCCGAAAGCTGTTTGTGGGTTTGGAGGGGAATGTGCTGCATTAAAACCAGGGCCCATGTTTGCCCAAGGGTCTCGTCTTTTGCACCCAAGCATTTGGGGCTGGTGGTTAAAAAAATTATTTATTACAAAAAAACAAAAACAAAAACCAAACAAAAAACCCCGAAAGCTGTTTGTGGGTTTGGAGGGGAATGTGCTGCATTAAAACCAGGACCCATGTTTGCCCAAGGGCGTTAGTATTTCTGGTTCAAAAGCAGCCCCTGGGCTACCTTGGAGAAGAAAGAGAAAAGGGAGACCAAAAAGAAAAACAAACAGCTCAAGGTTTGCAGTGGGAGTCGAGGACGCGCACACCTCTTTTCACACGGACAGGTCCCGGGAGGACTTCAGGATGCTTCCAGCCTGAAAAATGTGGAAGATCCCACGTGCGACCTCGTGCTCCGCACTCGCGGGTGAAGGTCCGGGAGAGGCTCCTCCGGCAAGTCCGCTAAGGCACGGCGCCTCTTAACAGGGTGCCCTTGCCCTGTAGAGGAGTCTCTAGGCCCTGGCGGTCTGGAGTGGGGGTGGGTTGTAACTGGGGCCAAAAACCTCGACTCCAGGCTGAAACACGACATGCAAGTCTTCGCCGGGTTAAACAAACAGCAGAGCAAGCTGCAGCTTCAGCGGGGGTGGCAGTGGGGGCGGATGTCGCTCGCGCTGGTCTCTGTTTCCAAAGTTGTTACAATGTGAAAATAAGCGGCTTCGTGCAGCGTGTTGTATGGGCTGATGCCTCCCACCCCCACGCCAGCCCCCAGCAAAACCCGGCAGATAATCAGCACCTCCCACTGTTTAGTCATATTTGACAACTGGGTTAACCTGGTATCTAGGCTCTGGCAAAACCATACAAAGGGTGCCCTCAATTACCACCAGAAGCTCTGGCGTGAGTGGCACTTGTATTACCCCCCGGGTCAGAGGCCAGAGCGACAATTAGGAAGTCTAAGTAGACCGCTGGGGGGAAATGGTGGGATGCAGCAGGCTCCAGGCCCTCCCAACAAGTCTGTGGGTGTAGACCTGTAGGGAGAGATCTATGTCCTTTTGGAGGAGCTGTCCATTCGCGCCCCCTCCTCAGTGTGACTCTGGGAGTAAAACTGGATCCAGCGGGAATAAGAAACTGGATAGAAGACAAGCAACAATGATAAAATCGCAAGCGAAAATGATGGATACAAGCTGAAGTTGTACGCCGCAGCCAAGAGCCTGGACACACAAAGTGAGCGTTGGCATTTCTGTCTCCACCTGGGCCCTGTTGGTGCCGCCTCCGCCTTGGTGCCCCCTCCACTCCTGCTTCCTTTCGCACAAGTAGGGAGCCCTACTCCACTGTAGGGCTGTCAGCCCTAACACTGGACTGTCTTGGGGTGGTTGGAGGAGGAGGGAGCTTGTGGCTCGGTCTCAACGGTACTTAAACCTGGCTTGGTGCGTGAGTGTGCGTAAATTTTTAATTGCACTGTAATTTCTTCAGTCCCGAGCCCGCGCCCCCCACCACAGCCCGCCCTTGCCAGCAGACTTGACTGGCACGCGCCGGGAGCCCGGGCTAGGGCCCCTCGGCGCGTCTGATTGGCTGCGGGGCAGCTCCCGTCTGCGCTGCCTGCGCCCTCATTGGGTGAGAGGCGCAGCCAGCGGCACTTCAAAGCGGGTGCTCCTCGCACTTAGGCTGAGTTTAGCCGGCGGGAGCCCGGAGTCCGCTCGGCGCGAGCGCGGAGACGCGGGAGCCGCGCGGGACCCGAGCAGTTTTTCTGAGCAGCCGCCAGGCTCAGCCCCGCTCCCGGCCGCGCCGCGCAATCCAGAGACCTGCTATGGCCACGTCTATACTCGGGGTAAGTCGCAAGCTCGGCAACATATTTGCTTGTTCTAACCAGAGTCATTTTTCGTCATGGCTTCTCGGGGTCCGCGGCTCCGGAGAAACTGTTGCTGCTGGACTGCAGCTTCAGCTTCTTTTAGCACTTTCAACATTTCCGGGACCGATTCTTTCCAAGTTTTGGTGACTCATGAGATGCCTTTGGAAAAAAAGAGAATTTCTTACCTAAGCCCCTTTTTATTCGGTTTTAAAGGAAAGCTAGAGGTTTTTTTCCTTTTGTCGTGATTTATACCCCCATCCTCCTTTACTTTGGGGATCGTTGCAATCACCCGACAGTGGTGTTTCTAGAAAACAGACAATCGTTTTGCAGTCCATGTAGTCACGCTAATAAACTACATTTCCGTAGCTCTCCAGTTCGCCCGTGACTTTGAAATCCGTCGCTGGGCCGCTTACCCTCGGAGTATTGTTTTCATAATTGGTGTGTGTGTGTGTGTGTGTAAACAGTAAAACCAACGTTTTCTATTAAAAAAGAAAAGTCAAGTCGTAGCCCTGGGGAGGAGTGTTCCAAGTTTGGCCTGTCCCTGGGTTGCTGTTTCGGCCGCCTCCACCCTCACCTGGTGTTTGTTGTCTATGTGTTTACTTTCGGGCTTCACACCAAAGAGCGACTTCGGGTCCCGGGAGAGGAGCGGGCTTATGGCGACAATCCAAGTCCGATTCTAGGCGAGGGGTGCAGCGACTGAGAAGGGGGAACACGGAGGCATCTTTGACTTGTAGCCCCACAGAAGAAAAACTTTCCAGCGCCAGGACCTTCGCCCTTGTGGTCGCCTCTGCCCCGCGCCAGGCGCGGCGCACCCTCCGCTAGCGCGTGGGGAGGAGGCGCGAGCCGGGGAGTCACGGCCCTCCGGGACCAGCCGCGGGGGGATGAGGCTGCTCACGGGTGCACTTTGTCTTTCCCCCGCTTCCTCCTGTCCTCCTCCTCCTCTCTCCCTCTCCCACCCCACCCACTCTAGGAAGAGCCGCGCTTTGGAACGACCCCGTTGGCCATGCTGGCGGCGACCTGCAACAAGATCGGCAACACTAGCCCGCTGACCACGCTGCCCGAGTCGAGCGCCTTCGCCAAAGGCGGCTTCCACCCCTGGAAGCGCTCCTCGTCCAGCTGCAACCTCGGCTCCAGCCTCTCCGGCTTCGCCGTGGCCACCGGCGGCCGCGGCTCAGGCGGCCTGGCGGGCGGCTCGGGCGCAGCCAACAGCGCCTTCTGCCTGGCCTCCACGTCGCCCACGTCGTCCGCCTTCAGCAGCGACTACGGCGGCCTCTTCTCCAACTCGGCGGCTGCCGCGGCGGCGGCGGCCGGGGTGTCCCCGCAGGAGGCGGGCGGCCAGTCGGCCTTCATCTCCAAGGTGC